>NW_026864948.1:0-301308 GCF_026571515.1 Ruditapes philippinarum | reverse complement strand
TTTCATGTAATTTTGCTGTTTTTTAATGTTTCAAGGGATCACTTTTTTGACCAGATATTCATAGTACTTATTAAATAAGTTACCACACATTTGACCTCAGTCCACTTAAAGGCTTCAAAGAATGGCAAAAGCATGTCACACTGAAGGGTAAAATTATGAAAACTGCCTGCAGGTGATTCGACATTCAAAATTTCACAACTTTCATGTTTAAATGTTGTATTCTGCTTAAGTCAGTGCTACGGGAGGGGGGGCGGTGTTCAAAAATTTATATTTGGGTATGTTTGATTACATCATAGTGAAATTGTATATTGTATTCATGATTAAAACACAATTTTATTAGTACAACACATTATTTTTAGTATATATTGGCTATACTTAGGTATTTCGTGCTACCCGTGTGGCCAATTGACTGTGCTCTGCCTTTACAATAGTTCATGTATGTAATCAGGGCTTCCACTAAGTTCCAAAATTTGGAAGTCAGACACTACAAAATCTCTGATATTGGAAGTCACATTATATAGGTAAAGAAGGAAAAGTAGAACTTAAAGAAGTCACAAACCAAAATCAGGGAGTAAATGACTCCCAAACTTCCATTAATGGATGCCCTGTATGTAATACTATTGTTAATTTTATATTGATATACCTTTGGCTTTTAGCATGGTTGTGAGCAATTAGGATAAAAAACATTGCCCAAGGAAACAACCATACCTGTGAGCTTTCATCTTTTTCATGTGCTTTGAGCAGAGGCCAATCAAGCAAACTTGAGGTCGATTTGTGACTGTCTTATAAGATTTTCCAAACAAAACCGCAATAGTAACCAGAAAATAAATGTTAAATCTCATAAATGTCAAAATTGGCCTCTTAAAACACTTGTAAATCGAAAAATCATCAACATTCAAGATGCGGAAATCAATATACTGTGCTAAGACCGCCATTTTGGTTGTTTGATTTACCTCCCCTTTTCCAGACTAATTCCCGTACCTTCCCGGACTTTTTTCTGTATCAACACTAATTCCCGGACTTTTCAAGGCCGGGAGCTAGTGTTTTCAAATTCACGGACATTTCCCGTTTTCCCGGACAGCGTGGGAACCCTGTATATGCTAACTGAGCGGTAACAGAACACTGATTGTCTGATTTGTTTATTATGTCTCTTTTCACAGTTTGATTTATTGTAAAGCAAAGATGTTACTGTTTTCTTAATAATTAATGCCAAAATGCACAACGAGGTAAGGTAAAATCAGTATGTATAAAAAAGAGTTTTTTTATAATGCTTTGCTTTTGTATATTTATTTCCAAAATGGCAGCGCCACGTAAAAAGACATTTATATGGCACCAAGTTCTATTCCATTGATGAGAGCTGTCTATATATATCAAAGATGAATTAATTAAAGAGTTTAAGACAGTATAATTTTGTAAAAAAAAAGAGGTTTTGTGTGTAAAAAAATCAAATTGCATGTTATCTTAAACATGTTCATTTTAAACTGTGTTTGTTAAATCATTATCCAGAACCAAAATGTAAACATATACGGATATAATCAGACATTATTGTTATGAGGTTACTGTTGTATGTTTTAAATCCAAAATTTTATTGCATTTAGACATAATTTGAAAAATTTGAAATAACACTTGTTATTTTGTCATTCTCCATCATTTCTTTATTCAGCAATAATGAATATACATACATATGATCATGAAAATGCAAATATACTGGCATTCATGGCAAGTCATTAGTCAGTACGTCCTGGAAGGGACATTAAGAAAACCTGACTGCTGAGAAAACTGGACAAAACCATCCGTTCGGAAGCTGTCCGGTATTCTCAATTTTCACTGTATATCCACATGAAAAGACCCAGGTGCACAACTACACATGCTGATCAACATTTCTTGAAAGTTTCATGACTCTAGGCCAAATACTTTTTGATCTATGTGTGACACAACAGAAAACAGACAGACGGACAAGGGTAAATCTAACTCCCCCCCCCCCCCTTAAAGTGGGGGCACAAAAAACATTTTTCCCTAATATGAATAACTTTCACCTTGAACTATAAGTTCTTAATCATGTACTTTTTGGAATACTAAAACCTATGCCTGAAACATCAATTTTGCCTTATCGCAGCACAATTATAGTTCCAATTGTATTGTGCACCCCATCTGATATACTATACTAGTCTAGAGCTTTGCTTCAATAATTAACATTCACTTATTTTTACTATAAATACTAGTGAGATTTTAACACTTGAACTCCAACTTTTCCAGAACTTCAAGCTAACCATTCAATGATAAAATGAGACTTACCTCTGTGAATATTTCACATCTGATCAATAGCTCACAGAATGCTAGAACAAATTTGTTTTTGTTCTCTCGAAAACAATTGTCTGCCTGCAAGTACAGAGTAGCTGGAAGTCTGTTGCCCTGAAACCAAAAAGGCAACAAAATTTAAAAAAATATATCTAGATTCCGTTCAAAAGATCAAAAGCACAAAAATCCTAAACAGCTTTCAAATTGGGACTGACTTTTGACAACAGTGTCACTAGCAACTTTGCCAGAGCAGCAAACTCCTTAAAATATCACCAAATACTTGTAGAAAGTCTGACTTATTTCTTAAGTATCATCAACATGTGGAGAGCCAAAAAAAAAGTACCAAAAACATAATACATAATTAATCGAAAGGAAAAAAAAAAACATAGGCAATTTGAATATTGCATGTAATTTATTGATTTAAGGAATATGATAAAAACAAAAAATAGTACTAAAATAATATCTCAGTACTTACATTTTTCTCTGATGTGTGTAGAAAAGTCTTTAGAAGGACATTTAATGTAAGATTCGGATCATGGCTGTACTGACATATATCAACAAATGTGTGGAAACCTCCATGCCCGTGGTTAATTATTCCTGTGACATGTGTTTTAAGCAAATCTGCAGCATTCATATTCTGAAAATGAGACATAGTCTGATAGTATGGGAAATGAACTTAAAATTTACACACCATATTTGATACTGTGTAAATGAAAAGTTGACAATTCAATAATAACAACAGCCATCGCAAAGCAGGTCAATGCTGAACTTTTCTTATTTCTAAAGTGAAACACATCAAAGAATGAATATTGAAGTAAAGAACATTTCCAGAAAACATATTTTTTTACAAAATAAACTTCAAATTCAAAATTTGACATTGAGAGTCAAGGTCATCCAAAGGTCAAGTTCATATTTGAATAAATCATCATGTAAATTTTGTCACAAGTGTATTTTTGCCCAAGAATTATTCAAATCCATAAATAAACTAGAACTGCCACTGTCATGGCGTGAAAACCCCCACGTACCACTTTGTCAGAATCAACAGTGGCCATTTAGAGCTCAACCCTTGAGCCTCAAGGACAACCTCCCTGCCAAATATGTGGTCACTAAGCCAGTGCATTGCTATGTTATGTATTCTACATGCTTCAAATGTGAAAATGTCAAAATCAATACACTGTGGACATGTATTCTTAAGCATTTGAGCAGACAAGCTTATTATAGTGAATATCCCTATCACCTTGACCTTTGACACAGTCACCTAAAATCAATAGGGGTCATCAAATAGTAATAAACAACCTAAATACCAAATATAAAGACTGTTGACTAAAGCATTCTTATGCAATTGAGCAGAAAAGATTTTTTTTCAATCAAGGCCACTGTGACCTTCATCTTTGACCCAGTAAACTCAAAATCAATAGGGGTCACCTAATGGTCATGATCAACCTTGATGCCAAATATGAAGACTGTGGGTCAAAAATTTCTTAAGTTATTGGGCGGACAAACTTTTTGTAGTCAAAGTCCCACTGACCTTGACCTTTGACCCAGTGACCTCAAAATCGATAGCGGTTATCAACTTATGACTAACCACCATGTCAAATATCAAGACTATGGGTCAAAGGAATCTTAAGTTATTGGGCAGACCAAGACCCCTGTGACCTTGACCTCAAAATTGAAAGGGGTTATCTACTAATAATGACTAAATTCCATGACAAATATGAAGGAATCTTTAGTTATTGGGCAGACAACATTTTTTTAGTCAAGGCCCCTGTGACCTTGACCTTTGACCTGGTGACCTCAAAATCAATAGGGATCAACTACTAATCATGACCAATCTAAATACCAAATATGAAGACTGCGTACAAGGAAAAAGCAATGGCCTGACGGACGTCCGGACGGACAAGCTGATTCCAGTATACCCCTCTTACAATTTCGTTGTGCGGGGGTATAATAACAGTTGGGACATTTCAATCCAATTCAACAAAACTTGACCTTGGCAGTTACTACAATTAAAGGTCAAGGTCATTTCAAAAGAATTCAAAATGATGGTTTTGTCAATATGCTATACTCATACTGATCGCTGCGTATTTGATAATAATATTTCTATAATTTTTATGATCCCAAAGATTTCTAGACTAATGGACTATGTTCTCTGAAATTTTAATAGAGGAGACTCAGTCTTTCCATATTTTAAGCAGACTGCTACTTCAATTTCTGATAATAAAACAAGAGGATCAGTGATCACATGTGTCGCCTCATGATGGCCAATTTCATGTTAGGATAAGTTTTGTGACAAACGGACAGACAGACGGACAGTGCACAACTAGACTTGATACTGATCATTCCTGTAGAGTTCGAATAAAATTGAACCAGTAGTTTATGAGGAGAAGTCCGGACAAGCTTTTGTGTATCTGGCAACATACAGAAAAAAACACCTTTTTATCAAAGGGCCATTACTCGGTTAAAAATCATTCAACCGGAAAACCCGTGCAATATGCGCAAGGACTTGAGCTACAGATCAATCCTGTAAAGTTTCATTGAAATTGCATTAGTGGTATATTAAGAGAAGTAGTCCGGATAAAAATTATTTAAGGGCCATAACTCAAAAATCATTGAACAAGAAAATGCTGACAATATGCACAACAAGACTTGGTACTGATCATTCCTGTAAAGTTTGGATGAAATTGCACCAGAAGTTTATGAGGAGTCGTCTGGACAAGTTTTGTGACAGACGGACGGACAGACAGAGAGACGACGTAGAAGTGATCCCTATATGTCGCCACTACTCTGGCCACACAAAAAATATAAAACATCTGTATGTATGGGCATAATAATTCATGTGGGTACTCACTTTCATTATACATTTGGCTTATACAATCAAATTACATTAACAAATGAATTGTCTGAATGTCTCAATGGATAAATCTGAGATTTAATGGTTTGCCAACCTGATCAATGAAAACAACAAAGAATGTAAATGACCCTTGTTATCATAATGATCTAAATAAAAAAAAATATCTATACTGTTTATGTAAATATATAAAATAAATTACCTTTGGTCTCCTGCCAGTGAAATGAGGAAGATTAGTTTTAGCTGAAATCAGAAATACATCAAGGTTAAATCAAATAACTTAAAATTGTTTAGTTCACAGAGGGAATAATTCAATCAAAATCTAGTCATAGGTCCTGTGTAATGATCTGCAATTATTGCCATGAAAATATGTTTTAGTTCCAGGGGCATAAATTGCCATGTTTTTAAGATATTATGTTGCATGCAAAACTTCCCCCAAGAAATTTCTAAGTTTGCAGACAGCTGCAATTCAGTCAAAATCCATCTGACAGGGTTATGGTCCTAGGATGTTGAATTTCAAATATGATCACAAAGACATGTGCCAATTTTAAAGTGAATTATTCTTCAGTAGTTTAGGGGTGTCATGGTTTGAAAAAAATGCTAACCGTTTAAACAGCGACCTAATATCCGTGTTAAACATTTAACCGTCCGTACTTATAAAATCCTTAGATTTTCCACATTTAAACTTTGTTACTTTATGACAAGACATGACACTTTGTTTGTATTTAGTTGTTGTTTTTTCTAAAAATAATTACAATACATATCCAAACATTGAGTATTATTTTCCTTTAAATTCGTACCTTACCTGATCAGATCCGAAAAATACATTGTCAAGTACAACTAAAATACAAACAAATTGACATATACTGTTATAAAATTTAAGGAAATATTAAGCATCTGACAATTTAATTTTTTTTTTCCTCTTTGTCAATTACTAACCTCAGTTACCGGTTATCAAATTTTCAAACATGTTTTTAGCTAAAAAAACAACAAAACCCGTTTAATCAAACAGAAATGCAGGACACCATAAGTAGTTTTCAAGTTTTATGTTACATGCAAAATTTTAACTTAGAGTTCACAATGGGCCATCAATTATTGGGCCATAGTTTAGTCAAACCACATGCGCAGTACTAATGTGGGTTTGCATCCTTCCTGGAAGTTTTGATTCCTTAGTCATGAACCATTCCAGCCAGCTCACTGTTAATGGCAGCAATTTTTATTAGTACAAGAGATAATAAAAAATAGACCGGATTTGGGCTGTCAATTGAAGGATTTTCAAGCTATCACTTATTGTTATATATCACACTTAATCAGAAAGCAATATCTATAAACTGACAGTGAATTTGTTAACCACAGCAATGCACAGTGCATAAATTTGCGCCAATACCAAAAGCTTAATGATGTGTTTCAGAAGTTATAATATTTCTCAAAAAAAAAAAATCTAAGTTCAAAGGGAGAAAAATCTGAAAATATTGTTTCAAGAGTTATGAACCTTGTCACATAAGATCTGGTTGATAAAAAGGAATATGTATTTGAACTTTGAGGTAGATTCCTTTAAAACTAAAGCAGTTATAGTAAAAATTAACATTTTCCAAGTAAAAAAAAGTTAATGGGGAGATGGGCAATATTGGAGCTAGAGTTATGAACCTTGGCATATAAGAAATGGTTGATGATAAGGAACATATATTTGAAGAATGAAGTTTATCCAGACCTATATGCCCAAACAATGACCTGGCATGATGCCGATCAAGATCTCATGTATAATAAATGTATTTTATTCAAATACCATTTTTTTGTTAAATAAGTCTTTTAATAATAATTTTTACATGTTGTTTATATTTTGTAAATATAATTTAACAATTTATTCACCAATTCCAGGTTATCAACAAATATTCCATTAAAGGCACATTATGCGTCAGAAATGCTATCATTTTTATTTCTCAAAATGTTAACTATTTGGTGTCTTGTTACAAGTTCCACAAAAACATATTTATTTGCCATATAAATGAACTATCTTTGCATCTTTTGATTTGCTGGCAATTGGTATAATTATAATGAATTAGTATTTTGTATGGAAGTCAAAATACTATTTGTTTACATTTTGCTACCTTTATGACAGATTACTGCACATTTAGCACTACTTTCTTCAGCTGTTAAATATCTCACATGTTCTAAATCCATTATTAAAACATTATTAAACATGTGTTTTACATTTCTCAAGAATTTAATAAAAAAAAAAGGATTTCTGAGGCATAATGTGCCTTTAACTTGCGAAATCCTTATCCATATTTCGTAACAAAATACAGTCGTCATTTACTTTTATTATACAATATACAACATTTACATTTTTTGCTCCTGTGCCTGTTTCTATATATGAAGCCTTGCTCAATGCCTGAGAGAACTTGAACAAATTTTTATAACATACTGCATAAAACATTGCTAGCTTTAAAATGCCTACCTTGATCCATTCCATCTATGATGAGAGACATGTACTGTCCAGGTGATTTCCTACTTTCTTCCCGCTTGCTATAATAATATTTTCTTTCCATCCTGAAAAGTCAGATATAGAACTGACTAAAATAAGCATCAAGTCATACTTTTTACTCCCTTGAGAATTGCATATTCAGGGCTTTTTACCCCTTACTTGTGAAGAGGCCCCATGCAAAAACAAGCATAAGTTTTCTTGAAATTCTGAACTAGTTTTTGCATTATGATGGAAGCATGGTTTTTGCATAATTCAAGAAAAATATTTTGCATTCCCTTGGTAAAAACAATACAGAAAGGGTTGATCTATTTCATCTTTTTACATTAAACTCCAAAATTCAAATAGCTTTTTGTATTTTCTGATCTCAGATCAGAAAATTCAATGCTGACATTCAATCTCTGACACAGAATTTCACGACAAACCTAACAACAAGTTGTTCTCAAAGCAGCTTAAAACTAGCGATGTAAAAGAAAGAAATATTTTTATTTTGTTACAAGTATCCAACAAATTACAGTGCATTCAAAGTTTAAAAGAATATAGAATTGGCAATAAATGCACAATCACAAATTACGCAGATGAATATAATTTTAATCAATGAAAATGCTATTTTTAGCGATGTAGATTACCGACTACTCCAGAGCTTAGTACACAAATAAATCCGACTGTCGAGTAGTGGAAGATATACATGTCAGACTGTTTTGGCGAGAAGATTTTCGCTAAATTATTTTCATCAGTATTAAACAACAGGTTTATCATGAACAAAATACCTCGAAACTAATTCTCAATTTAGAATTACAATGTATTTGTTTTCATTCAGGCTATCTACATATTACTTTATCGTGGTGCAGGGGTAGCGCGCTCGTTTACGGTGACAGGTCTGGTGTTCAAATCCTAGTCAAGGCAACTTTTTGTTTTTGTTTGAAGTGTCTTTTTTAAGGAAGTAGCCATGATATGCAAGGATAAAGTCATAAAAAAATGAACATGAATGATTTTTTGATGCAACTCTAGTCATGCAAAATTCCATATGTATCAATATCAAACTGTTATAGTAAAAAATCAAAACAGAGTCGCTGTGTAAGATGAATTATAGTATATAAAAATAAATTTTACAGGAAAATACATACAGATAGTCAGTATGATTTAGATTGCAAAGATCAGAAAATATCACTGAGCTTGCAGCCCTTTGATAATAATTTAATATAAAGGTATATGAGTATTAGTATATACTGTCCAAAGAAATGTTTGATTGTGAAATAGGAATTTCCTACAGATGTGAAACTGGTATATTTTTTTTTAGAAGTACTAGCTACAAATTACGAAATTGGCACAGGAGTGGTATAATTAGACCAAGGGAGGGCTTTAAAATAAACATAACATAAAAGTTTAAATAATCAGTGATTTTTCTCACTTAATTGGGAAGAGGCCTGAGCCTCTTGATTTTGGGAAAAATTATCGCTAAAATTGCTGATTTGGGAAGTAAAAAAGCTGGTTTAAGTTCAGATTTTTGGGAAAACTGCATGATTTTAAAGAAAATTTCAATTGGGAAGAGGCCTTTTTTCGGAGTCTGTTATATAAGTAGAAAAATCACTGATAATGTACTAGTTCCCCTGTTTCTAAATTTCCCAAATAATCCTGTGTTACACAACTTTTCCCTATTATGAGTACTAACAGTCTATTTGTCTACAAGTGAAAAACAGGCAAGTTTGCATTTATTACTGTACTTAACATTTCAGTCAAAAATTTAAAATAATAATAAATTTAATGTAGATGCAAGCAATTGTTTCCAAAAAGAATTATAACTAAGTTACTTACATTTGCCTTCGATTGTGGGCTTCTTTCTGTTGTCTATACAGTGAGCGTGTTTCCACAGATGTCGTCTTTGCTATTTGTCTCTCCAAAGTCGTACATATGGTGCATTTTGTAAAAGAGTTTGTCTGCAAGGAATAATATTTTTATGCATTAATAATTTATGTCACTTCACCAATAGCATGGAATCATAACAGCTCTACAGAACAGGTGCGATCAGTGACCACATGTGTCGCCTCAAGGCAGCATATTGCATTGGTGCAGCTTAACTTAGTAACAACCGACAAAAAATTCAGCAACAGGGCAAAACAGGGTTAACATCCCAGAGTAATAACTTAGCTAAAAATCTATCAACTGGGAAACCCGTTTAATATGCACAAGTACTTCCATGTACAATTTCATTGAAACTGCATCAAAGACAGTGGTATAAGAGGAGTAGTTCCCAAAAATCATTTAAGGCGTATAACAAGTGCAAATACTTGAGCTATACATTGAAATTGCTTTAGTGATATATCATTTACTCAGCTTGAGACCATAATATCCCCTTAACTGTTGAACTTCACAGTCATAAAGAGACAAACATGAGCAGGTATCACACAATCTCTATAAATGAAGTCACTTAAAGAAATCCATTTCATTCCTCTTTGGTTTAAAATAATAGAGGTAAACAATTATATAGTCATTATCATATTTCATACCTTCTTAATCTTCACATGAGGAAAATGCTGCTTCCAAGTTGTGTAAAACTGTGAACGACTGACTGGTTTTGTAGTACATTCCTCTTTGTATTTACCATATAAATCATTCTTAGTAAGTCCATATGGCAGCAAGATCTGGTTTGTATTTGGCATTCTATCACCATGCATCTCTGCATATTTCTCCATCCATGTTACAAGAACTAAAGAATTGTCCTGAACACTTCTACTGTTTTTTCCAGGTGTTGATAATTCATTCTGTTCATGAGCCTCAAAAGCACAAGTTAATTTATTCTTACTGATGTTTAAGCACCTTATGAAGGCATAAGTGCATAAGCTTAGATTTGAAGTGACACTTACAAACCTAAACTTACCAATCTTTGTAGAATTTCTTATGTAAAATATTAGCATCTGCAACCTTCCAGCTTCTGAACTTTCCCAATAGCTCTTTCTCAATTGCCTAATGGATTCAACAGACAACTTTTGAATACACAGTTTCCCACATTTGCATTTGTCCTTGAGCACACTTTTTATATTAAGTAAACTTAACGCCTTGGTTTTTAAAATCTTTCCACTGCTTACTTCAGCTGAAAGAAATTTAAAAATTTCATAATCATTAATTATGTACTTTAATAGGGAAGGTAATAAACATTCAAATAATATACATGTATTCTGATTTCTATATACTGTTGTATAATAATTTATATCAAAGAAGAAACATTTTTCTATTTCTTTTTGTTGAATTTGAACGATTTAGCATGGGTCTACTTTCAAAATCTCTTTAAAAGACACTGATCACACCTCACTTTAATCATTGCTGCTGCTATTTAGTAATTGTGCATCATAACTTGTCCCAAAAAACACGGAAATTTAAGACAGTTATACAATACATGTTATGATGTATTCGTCAACATCAAAGTTCGGAAGAAGACTTGGTATTTAAATAACTTACATACAGGATAAAACTTGATTATTATTAGAATATAGCAATGGGACTGATAATGTTATACACAAAATAAATAAATTCAGGCCATGAAATTTCTGACAAGTTTTTCTCTCTAAGATTTAAATTTCCCATTATTAGCAAATAGAGTATGAGAACTTTTAAAGAATCCGTAAAGAGTAACAACTTCAAAGGCAAAGCCAATTTCAGAGCTTCTTACATTATATAACAGAATTCTATTTAAACCCTCTCCTAAAATCCTTCTTAAAATCATGCAGAGACCACAAGGTTTTACTTTCCAAAATAAGCAATTTCCCAAAATCCAGAGGCAAAAAATAATGATAGAAGAAACCAAGAACTTGTGGGCAATTATACATATATTTTTTGCAGAAATTATTTCATTTTCTATGTTTGTTGATAGGATTATATTAAG
Organism: Ruditapes philippinarum; assembly: GCF_026571515.1. Taxonomy (NCBI): domain Eukaryota; kingdom Metazoa; phylum Mollusca; class Bivalvia; order Venerida; family Veneridae; genus Ruditapes; species Ruditapes philippinarum. The sequence goes on along the minus strand of NW_026864948.1, from coordinate 289,800 downwards.
CAGCAGTCTCAAAAAATAAAAAAGACTTTTGATAAAGAGGGTTACTCGACTTGTACCCAAATTAGCCAAATTACAGGAAATTACCAGAAACAGCCAGTAATTTTGTTACTAGTATTTATGAACTGTAAATAAATTTCTTTTGCCAATCTTAGATCATTTAAAAAAAATCATATTATTGTCTGATATTATTTAAATGATATTTTATAGATAGTGAAACTGTATAACTATAATAATCATGGCCAAAAAAGATACAGTTCATAAGACAGAAGCTTTTTAGTATTCAAAAGCCTTAAAATGAAAACAAGAACACCATGTGCAATGTTCCATGTAAGCATTTGTCTGTTAATATCAAATTTTCATTTAAAGCCCATGATAAGTAGCATAATTAATAACAAGTGCCCAGTTTGAGCCGGGTGATGCTCCCCGAATAAGTTATGGACACAGGGAAGTACACCTCTTGTAGTTTCAGAGTTATGTCCCTTGAAAATGTTCAAAGTGCATATCACTACTTTTTTAAATGTTTACTATTTGAAACACAAAGAACACAGCCAACTGACAATATCAATGCACTTGAAAATGCAACCTCTACACTTTCTCTTGTCTTATATGGTGATAGTGACAACCCACAAATTAACACATACAGTATGTCTTTGAATATGTTCACTATTATATACAACAGACAAAGAAATTCTCATAAAGAGGCCCACACAATCCAATACCGTAAGCAACCTTAAGCTCTCTTTCTCTCTCTCTCTCTCTTTCTCTCTTTCTCTCCCCCTCCATTTCCCTCTCTAACTAATTCTATACCGATTTTATTATTCCCCTTTTTTTTCTTTTTTTTTTTCCATGAAATAAAAAAAACTAATTGCTAAATTTTCTTTTAATGTATATAAATGTCTTAATGTTTATCTTAATTCATTTACAATGATTTAGTTTCATTTTGATAATTTTTGTACTTGGATTATTATTGAACTCTTAGAATTACAAGCATACAATATTTTGTTTATATATGAATGTTATCATTAATAACTACTTTTTCATTTCAAGGAGAGAGTTTCTAAAAAAAGAGCTTTCTGCTCAATCCTTTTTGCATTTTATTGTAATATATTGTGTATATAATTATATATATATATATTTGCTGAAATAAAATATTGTTTAAACCAAAGTGCAATAATTCCAAAATTAGTCAAGGAAGAGTTACTGTACTTAGCACTGCACTTGTAATCAATGTCATGTATCAACCTACAAAGTTTCTTGTTTATATCTCTTATGGTTTCTGAGTTATGTCCAGGACAACTTCAAAAAGTAAAAATAAACAAAGGGCAATAACTCAAGAATCAGGCAATGCAGAGTTATGATTCTTGTGCAGCAACATCTACCCATTGAGATATATCTACCTACAAAGTTTCATGTTGATATCTTTTATAGTTTTACAACTATCTCCTGGACAAGATTGATCTAAAAGGGGAAATATTTAAAAAATGAGGCTGAACAGAGTTATGGTTCTTTTGCACTGCACTTCTACTTAATGAGATCTATCTACCTACAATGTTTCATGTTGATATCTTTTATAGTTTTAGAGTCTTGTCCCGGACAAGATTTTTCTAAAAGGGGAGATAATTAAAAACCGGGCAAAATAGAGTTATGGTTATTGTGCACTGCACTCCCTCTCAATGTCCTCTACCATTGTATAAAGTTTAAACAAATTAACTCCAAGGGTTTTCAAGTTCTACTCCAGACAAGACAACGGACTGACAGATGGAAGGAAGGACGGACAGAGGGACAAGGTGGTGACTATATGCTCTCCCTTCGGCAAGCATAAAAATGTTGCTTTCAGGATAGTGCCCCTTGTCTAACAGCTGTGTCTTGTAATGATAATCAAGTGTCTTCCTAACAAAGGGCCATAACTCAATAATTCATGCAAAATAATATTTTATATCCACATTTGAGTAATTGAAACATTTGTAAAGTGTAGGCAGTGATCAACTTATAGGCTAGATTCAATTAAAAAAAGTTCACTCACAAGCAATAAAATCCCTCATGCTTCTCGCAGGTAACGGTTTTGCCAAAACTCTTTCATGGTCCAAAGAATTGCTCTCTGATACTGTTACATGCTCAGAATCAGACAGAAAAACTGTTCTGTTGTCCTCAACATCAGTTGCTGACCATCCATTTTCATCTTGTGATGTAGTACTCCAGCCATCTGCTGACAAACAATTTCCATCTGAATCTGTTGTACTGCTCCAACCATAAACTGAACTTTCAGTTGTCTTAAATACAAAATGATCCAAGTTTATATAATATATTCTACCAGAAATCAAGAGTTTGGAAAGGCTTTTAACCCTTTTATTGAACATTATAACAGGATATTTATAAATGAAATCAATGTCTCATTGAGATTTCTGTAATGTAATGGTTATAAATACATGTATGTACTGAATTTCATGATTTAATCAAATATTATTTCACTTCATCATAGATTTCCTCCCTCTTTTGACTTATATAATAAACAAGAGCTGTCACAGGAGATAGCGAGCTCGACTAATAAAATACTGGATGCAGTAAGGAAGACAAAACAATGAAAAAGAATCAATTATGTATAATTATGTATTCAGTTATAGTAAAAAAATAACATTGTTAACATAAATTCCAAGATCAAGGGGAACAATTCTGGAATAGTCTCGCTAGAGTTATGAACCTTGTCACACAAGTGTGTGTAATGATAAGAAACATATATTTGAAGTTTGAAGAAGATTCCTTAAAAAGTAAAGAAGTAATAAAATTTCTTATAGAAAATCCTAAGTTCAGGCCATCCTTAAAAAAATGTTTGTTTGCAGTAACGCGACCGACTCACAAAATTTGCCCCCACTCAAAATTTTTTTTCATGGTCTGGATATAAAATTATTTTTTTTGAAACAGAAAATTATGCCTTGTGCTTTGTTTTCGTTCTTTTAAAGGTTAATAGAAGAAATAAAATGTAGGTCTTATTAAATTAGAATTTAGTTATCAATTTATTAATTGTTACCAGATTATCAAAGCATATATTGTCCAGCATTTTGAAATTCCATGTTTATTTTGGAGTACAATTGAATAAAAAAACAAAAAAAACAATTGACCTACCTACCCACCTTGGAAATTCTGGGTTGGTTTACTGCCAACAAATATTTTTTAAGAATGGCCTAAAAGAGAGATAAATCTGTAAATATTGCTTCAAGAGTTATGAAGCTTGTCACATAAAATGTAATTGATGATAAGGAATAACTTTTTATTTATAAGTATTTGAAAATTGATGAAAATACCTTTAAAAACAAGCAATTATCATAGTATTGCAAGCAATTCATAAGTCCCCTACCGGTTAGAACCCCATCAATATTCTGAAGGGCCATTGGCCATTCACTAATGTTTCAATTTTTCTCTATTTTAAGTAAACTTGTTGGAAAAGTTCTTCAAAAATGATCACAGGAAACAGTTTTTATGAACAGACAGACAGACGGACTGAAGGACACACTAAAGTTAATATTTGAAACATCCCTGTTACCAAAATATAACATTTTAAAAGCAAAATTCTTAAAAAAGAGATAACTCTTGAATTAAAGATGCAATTTCATAAAAATTTTCAGCTCTTTTTGACTAATCACAAATATTGTTATATTTGCCATGTTTTAAGCCTATTTGTTGCCAAGGCAACTGATATTTTTTCAAAATACAAAGAACAGATAAGACATGCATAATCTCAAGACTGCCATCTACCCATATGTCAAGTTTCATAAAAATATTTCCAGTACTTTTTGAGTTATCACTGGATTCAGTTTATGTGTAAAACTTGCCATATTTTCAGTCTATGTGTTGCCATAGCAACCAGAATTCTTAACATAGGAAGGAAAGAAAAAGACGTGCATAATCTCAAGACTGCCATCTACCCATATGTCAAGTTTCATAAAAATATTTCCAGTACTTTTTGCTTTATCACTTGATCCAGTTTATGTGTAAAATTTTCAGCCTATTTGTTGCCATAGCAACCAGAATTTTCAACATAGGAAGAAAAAAAAAGAACTTGCATAATTCCAAGACTGCCATCTACCCATATGTCAAGTTTCATAAAAATATTTCCAGTACTTTTTGCGTTATCACTGGATCCAGTTTATGTGTAAAATTTGCCATATTTTCAGCCTATTTGTTGCCATAACAACCAGAATTTTCAACATAGGAAGAAAAGAAAAAGACGTGCATAATCTCCATAGTGCCATCTATCCATATACCAAGTTTCATAAAAATATTTTCAGTACTTTTCAAGTTATCGCGGGATCCAGTTTTGTGGACGGACGGACTCTGACGGACGGACGGACGGACGGAGGGTAAACCTAAAGTCCCCTCCGGTAAAATATAGTAAAAAATAACATTTTTCAAGTAAAAAAAATCTAAGTTTATGGGCAGATAATTCTTGCAATATTGAAGCTAGAGTTATGAACCTTGAAGTTGTTACATAACATGTGGTTAATGATAAGGTACATATATTTGAAGTATAAAGTTGATCCCTTAAGAAACAAGAGGGCCTGAAGTCACTCACCTGTATATAGGCCACCGGTCCATCAGGGGCCAGTTTAAAACACAGGGCTTTTATTTGAACAAACTTGGTAGACACCCATTAGAAGATGTTTCATGCTAAACATCTAAGGTCTAGCTGACGTTGGGTTTTTTAAAAGAAGATTTTTCAAGTTTTTTCTTTACACATATAGTTAAAAATAATGACACCCCTGGGGCAGGGCCAGTTTTAACCCCAGGGCTTTTATTTGAACAATCTGTGTAGACACTTACTAGAAAATGTTTCATGCTTAATATCTATAGTCTAGCTATTCAGGTTTTTTCAAAGAAGTTTAATTTTAAGTTTTTGCTATACACATATAAGGAAAATCAATGTCCCCCGGGGCCGGGCCAATTTTGACCCCAGGACTTTTATTTGAACAAACTTTGAAGACACTTACTAGAAGATGTTTCATGCTAAATATCTTAGCTCTAGCTCTTTGGGTAAATCTTTAAAAGAAGATTTTTAAGTTTTTACTATATGCATATAGGGAAAATCAATGGGGTCATGATGTTGAACAAGTGTGCAAAGTTTCAATGCCATATGTCAATGGACTTTGAAAATATTTGAGGTACAGTCCAACCCCGTTTATTCGAAGTGCATGGGACTGAATATTTACTTGGAATAATCGATGGGTTCGAATAATCGAAATTGGAATATTGTGATAGACGAAAACTACTCCACTTAGACCAATCATAGCAAAACTACCGTTTTCCACAAACTTACTTCCTTTAATCAATTGAGAAAAATAAATATTAAAGAAAAGATGCGTAACAATTATTGTATTGACATTAAAGACATAAATACTTGCATTTTATTCTACATTATGTATCGTTTCGTTTGCGCAAAGCCTTGATAATGGCCGTGTAGTAACTTCGGTATTTACAGCTAAACTCTGGTATTATCAATTTAGATAAAGGCTCTTATGTAGCGTTACAATTAATGAAAAAAATATTATGGATGTTTTAACAAATTCACATTTATGGTATGTATGAAAATAGTTGCTTCAAGCAATAACAGTAACAAAATCGGACACTGTGCATAGCTTTTTATTTTTGGTAATTAAAGTTGATTAAAGAACACACTAAGAGTTATAATCATGATTGTCTAAATTATATTGTAACACGCATGACTGTTGATATTTTTCACAAGTCGACCGGTCAGCGAGTGGATATCTGTGCCAATAAGTCTGGATTCGAATAATAATTAGGCTGGCTTCGAATAATAGGTGTGAAATTCTTTTCTAATGTATAATCAGGACCGAAATTTTACTTCGAAAAATAGGAGGTATTCTGATAATGCATTTCGAATAATACCCTCGTATTTATATTGGTTTATATAGAGATTAAAATGGGACCGCTGATCTACTTCGGATAATGCCGGGTATTTGAATAAAGGGTTGTCGAATAACCGGGGTCGGACTGTATTACATAAACTTTAACGGAAATTCTAAGTTGAAAAAGGGGCATAATTCTGTTAAAATGCTTGATACAGTTACATCCTCCTATCTACAGATTGGGGTCATGATGGTGAACAAGTGTGCAAAGAGAATTATCTCTCTAACCAGTATCAATCACTATTTATTAAACAGAATATTTCAATAAAAAAATTTGTTTTACTTTAAAACAATTAGATAATAAACTTCAACTGTACTTATGTATCTACAGTAACATCTATTCACTACAGTAATCTAATTTTTTTTCTCTACAGTAGTGAGTACTGTAATTTATAAGGCCGGTGAAAATGCCAAATCAGGCTTAGACATAAAATATAATATTTCAAGAAAAATAATTAATATGTTTCTTTCTCCCTTGTTTTGTTTATTAAGCATTAATATTTATTACCCTTCCAGATTTTTTCAGCCTTTTTGATTTGATATTGATCACCCGAAAGAAATTGATATAACCGAGCCAAACAGGTAATATACACACTAAATTTACTGTTGGATACCCGACATGCGCTGAGGTGATGCGCGTAACAGTTCGATTTTACGCGGTGTAAATTCCTATTTACAATCACTTTTTAACTGTCAAATGATAAATATTTACAACAGTAGAGTAATGATACAAATTCCCATCAGTATTGAAAGCAAATATGACCTTGTGAAAGCTTGATATTAATTACAAAAAAGTGCTTTCAATAGACTACTCCTTTTCTCTTGTTTACATTTGCTAGGAACGGGAAAAATACGTCATGTACATTTGCTAGGTACGGGCAAAATACGTCATGTATTTATGTGACGTCATGTTGGGATGAAGAGGTACCCTAAAGGGAATCTTATTTCAACATTTCATTTGAAACAGCAATGATTTTTTTTAAAAATCGTCTTAACTCGGCAGGGGAATGTTAAGAGTAATAAAATTATTATTTTGGTTTTGGAGTGATATAAAATCTTAGCAGGTACTAGTAATATATCCACATATACCACTCCAAAACCAAAACAACATATAATGATACAAATCAAAATCAGAATATTTTGGTTACAGTATCCTTTATTTTCTTAGAATTATTTCCTTTTTCCCCATTTTCTAGAAACAAAATATTTGAAGTTCAAAAAAATTATGTTGTTGGCTTGAATGTAAAATTCTAAATAGAAATGTGTCCAACAACTTCATTTTGCTCTAGATTATTGCGCAAATACCTTTATTCTACTGTATACAGTACTGTAAATTTGGATTAAATATTCTGTTTCTGGCATTTAATTATTTTGACAATTCTTTGACACCGAACATTTTAGAGATACTTTGAAGTTTTCTCTGTAAACTTCAAATGAAATGTATGCTGTCAGCATTGGCGCAATAAATTAGAGTATAAAGAAGTTATTTAACCTATTTTGTTTTACACTTTGCATATGTAACATACATTTTAAGAACTTCAAAAACTATGTGTTATAAACAGGTCTAGGATTTCATGATATTTACGGACAGTCTGTAAATTTATGGACCATTTATAATTTTACAGATTTTTCTATCTGTAAATTTATAGACATTAAATCCGAAAATAGTATAAGTTGTATTAAAATTAAAACCCGCAGGTTAATATTAGAATAAATTTACTGATTATATGATTAAATGTAACAGTATGATAACATTCAGAACAATTTTATGACTTTCAATTTTCACTTTTAACAAAAATTTCAAAGTCATCATACAAAGATTAAACTTATCTAATTACCTTTGTTAATAGAAACAATCAATATAACAACTTGTTTTAAGCTGCGGATTTTAGTGTAAGGCCATCCTTAAAAAAATGTTTGTTTGCAGTAACCCGACCCAGAATTTTCAAGGTGGGTGGGTAGGTCGATTTTTTTTTTTTTATTGAACTGTACTCCCAAATAAGCAAGGAATTTCAAAATGCTGGACAATATATGCTTTGATAATCTGGTAACAATTAGCCTGGAACCCCGTTGTATCGATCTATTTACCCATAAATCACAACTGCATTTAAAAATTCAATTCTCCCTGAATATTTATTTTGTATCATTTATTTTGATCCTTTTGCCATAATATTTACATGGCAAACATCACTGATATATAGCTTTGGAAAATACGGATATTTACAGACATGTCAAACAGGTTGAAGAATTAGGTCACGCCATTATATCGATGCATTGTGAGAATTGCTCAGTTAGCCAAAGTTTGGGAAGCCTTAACCATCTTTATGTTAGATATTTCAGTCAAGTAGAAACATAGATGTCTGTTTTAAAATGTCAGCATAAATTTAGGAACTTTTAACAGACAGTAAATGTACTTTTAATAAGAACACATTATTTATAAGTCTATTTATTATCTACAACGTCTTACGGTACTGGTTGGGGACCACCAAAACCGGACAACCACCAAACCCGGACGGCCCTGAAAATGCTTAATTTAGTATTTTCTTTGTTCAGTGGTTGTCAGTCACTTTTTCATTAACAATAAATGCACATTTCTTCTAAAATTAAGTAAATAAATTTATTTCAACCTCCGTAAATGGTAATATTTTAATGTCTATTTCTACAATGTTGACGTTGAAATTTGGGGGGTCAAGAAAGCATTACCTGACCTCATATACCAGCTATAATCATTTGCAGAGTAAACAATAGAATATCCAAAACTTCAGCATTTGTTGCTGAAATATTGTACATCATGTTAAAAATCTAAAATCAAAACACCCAAGCTTTTATCTGAATTAAATCGCGTGATGTACATATTTGTCCGGACACATGGTACTGTAGTGTAGACAATTTAGGTAATTTTGATACCCTCCTTGTCAAGCCTCAGATATAAGTGTCAATACAATCAGAAATAAATAAACTAGTTTGTTAGTTAGGAGAAGAACCTAGCTGAACTGTGTCAAATTTTAAGGTCTCTAGGTTAAAAATTATTAAATCAGTACGGAAAAATGTTCAAAAAGTGTCCGGTTGATGGTCCCCGACCAGTACAGTACTGGAAACATGTTTTTGATCATTTTACTGCACAAAAATAAATGCGAAAGATTTTCCTGACACTGTTGTAAATGTTAACAATCAGTAGGTGACTTATTACTTATTTTGCAAAAAATCTAAAGATTTGTAAATAGAAACAACCAATTTTCAATCACAACCTAAATTCAAACACATTCTTTATTCTGTGGCACTGATGTCATGCCTGACTAAATTGCATAAAGTCACATGTTGTATTAACTTTAAAACTTGCAGAAATGCCACACTTGATTAATTGTCAGATGTTTTCAGAAAAACAATAAGAAACTGTTTGTTTTAAGTGACACAATATAAATTGTCCAATTTTCACTATATCAAAATAGTCACTTGTTTAAAATAGTGGTAAAAAATTTTCTAAGCAAGTTAATTTTTTTTATAAAGTATTGGCTAAAGAGTTTTACCATTTACCTCAGTCCTAGGTGTATTTAAAACATTTATTTATATGATGTACCACTAAATATTCATCAGACTTTACATGGGGGTCCTTATTTATAAAATCTTATATTGTTATCAAATTTTTTCATGTGATGATTGTAGAATAATTGTTTTGTAAGCGATACCAGCTGGCAGATCTAGACAAATTTCCATATTTGCTAATATTATAAAGTGGGAAAGGTAAAATGGCTGTAAAGATTGGATGCATTTATCATTTTGCACCCCAAATAGCGTACTAAGAAGTGACACCTTTAACTGCCTTTTTATACACATTAACAGTAGTCATACCAATGCATTGTGCTGTACATATGTTATAACATTTAGTGTAAGTTTTTTTAAAATCTTGAAAAAACTGTTGAAAATCGTTGAATAGACTATTGTGAAATTTTCTACAATTTTTAGTGGCCCTGATTTATCTTTAACAAATTTTCCATGGTGATTACCCTGCTGTTTGAATTTAGGTTAAAATATTCCTGGGAGTAACCCGAGTGGGTCATATTGTTTTTATTGAATTTTTAAGAAAGATCAAGACTTGTTAAAAATGTACCAACCTGAAAATGAATAAGTGTTAATAGATGCATTAATAGCTAAAATGAATTTAAAGTATAATTTCCCTTTCCATTTATTCTTGGCTAAAAACACAGGTGCTAGTGGCATTGATTTGACCTAAAATGTGTTTGACCTTGTTATTTATACAATAAAATATCAATATATTAAAAAAAAAAAATTTTTTTTTTTCACTGTTACTGTAGTATATTATTAGATATATAATATAACGGTGAAAAAAAATTTTTTTTTTTTTTTAATATATTGATATTTTATTGTATAAATGACAAGGTCAAACACATTTTAGGTCAAATCAATGCCACTAGCACCTGTGCCCGGTATAATTTAACATTGAGGATCTGTAAATTTATGGATTGAAAAATCTTTAAATTTATAGACTATCCATAAATTTACTGACAGTCCATAAATATCATGAAATCCTAGACCTGATAAAGACATGAAAAAAGGAAAATAAAGTTAAAATATTATAAAAATTATACTAGATCTAACTTCAGCCTGTCACGCTAAAGCGCTACTACGACCCGCTGACTCTACTTGATTCATGTCATTTAAAAAATTAAAAAATACAATTCTCGATAACCATATAAGTTGTACACCATCTGCACTATAATTAATTTAGTTGTAGTTTATAAACAGTGCACCACAAACATCAACACTGCATGCCTATACTGTACAAAGTAAACTAATAAGCAGTTGAAAGTAAGTATTTCATCATCGCAACATTTATAATTATTTTATATGACAATTCACAAGTAATTTTGATAAATAGAATGTGTAATTTTAAATGCTTTATTAACCTTTTTCTTTAAATAATACATGCCTAGTAGAAACATAACCTAAACCGTGATAAAACCTATAGTTAACATACAGTTGCAATGACTAAAGCTGAATTTAAAAAAAAAAATAAAAAATTATACAAATTAAATATTTAAAAATACGTTATTCTTTACTGTGTTTTATAAATGCATCAAAATAATAAGTGGATAAAACTTAAGATGAGGCATTTCATTTACAGGCGTCAATCAGGCGCGTATTCATATATTTGGTCTCAGTGCCAAGATATTTCATGTTTACTGCCGACCGCCTTTTGATCGGACCTTCAAAGTCTGACCCGACTCTTTTAAGGGGGGCGCTTATTCCGGTCAATTGCGATTTTGGACAGTTGATGCCATGGCATTTCATTCGATCAGTACTACCGCTGTACTACTTGTTTACAGTCGGCCGCCTTTAGATGGGACCATCAAAGAGTGGCCCGGCACTTTAACTGGCGCTAATTTCAGCATCAGTATTCTGGTCAGTTGCGGTTTTGGCCAGTTGAAACTGGATTTGTCCAGATAATTTAAAATCAATGTATTTTTTTAAAAAAATAATACTTCTTACTTAGATATTCTAACTTTGAAAATAGATGCACGTATCATACTGGCATCATCAGTATTTAAAGCTATTCTAAATTTTATTCCTTCTTACATGTTTTTATTTATCTATTTTATTTTTGCAGAACATAGATCACAGCTACATAATAATATATACATATATATAAAATAACAGTTTGACAAATTAAAATATCATTTCATATAAAAATAATAAAGTAAATAAATTATGTTAATGACTGAAATCAGATGAGGCATTGGATAAAATTATTAAAAATAAAATAAAATCACAGTTCAGATTAAGACTACAAGTAACAACAGTCAGAATTATAATTAGCAGATACCCTAGGCTTCTCGAAAAGTGAAACATATAATACACTTATCTAGATCAAATACAAATAAATACATAATACATAAGACCTAGTACAAAATATGCCAAAGGAACTTTTAGAACTAATGCTATTCAAATATGGAATAATTTACATTTATACATTAAAGATCTTCGTCTCTATATATGTTTTTAAAAGAAATAAGACATATATTTACTATATAATTTAAATGAATTGTCGATTAACACTTTTGTTGTTTATAATTTTATCATAATATTATTGTGTGTACATATTTGTGTATTTGTTTATTTTGTTAAATTAAAGGCCATATTGTTAATAAGATATATATTTCTTAATATGTAGCCTTCATGAAATAGAGTGTTTATTATCAATATTATAACATGCATGCTTTAGATTTAAAAAAAAAGAAACACAGTTACATTTCATTTATCAGCAAATCAACATTTCTAAAGCCTATTCATTTGCAATGAGTTTAAACCGTATGATGTTCATAGGTCTGTAAAGAAAAAAATCGCGTATATTTACACAAATGTTTCTTTTTTATAGGATACACTGATTTTTTAACTTTACTTATCTATTTTTTTTTCCTTTTTATGTCTTTTTAATTTTTATCAATCTTTTATTGCTAGTAAAGGAAATAACATTGATAAACCTATTAACAGAAGGCTTTGCAATATTAACAAACAAAAATTCTTTATAATATTTGATGAAAATTATTCTCATATTCATTGAATTCACTTCGGCAAAATTTAAAATACATTTTGATTTTACCAATTCCCATAAAACGACCCACTTTGAACAATTTCTAATTTCAAGACTATATATGTCATTAAGTTATGATGTCGAAGTCAGTTCCTGGTTCTTCATAACTAAAAAAAATTAATTGTTATTATGACCGTCCAAGATGCCAAAACCCCCGTCAAACTTGGAGTTTGATTGCTTATGTCTGAATATTATCTATAACAAACATATTCTAAATAAGGAAAGACTTAAAATAAATGTACTTACCATTATGTCTGTAATTCTGCAGTATCAGCAACATCCGCGAGAAGCACCATTGTACGCATAAAGTATATTCTTCAAATGAAAAAGTTCGCATAAAGTGAACTGAAACTTGTTTTTGAACAGCGTTTTTTCGAAAATGTTCAATTAGCAAAAATACAAATATAAAAACATAAATGAACAAAAAAAAATCAGCACACATTGCGAATGTCTAAAACACGCCCCATTACTGTGTGACCAATCACAATCTGCCCTATTTGAACTTGATTGGCTAATGCAATTAATCCAATTAATGACCAGACCGTTATCGATCAGCGGTATATAGCAGGCGATAATTAATGACAATTGTTATCGACTGATTGGTAATTGTTCAAAAGTTATAATATCTATCACTAATTACTATGGAGAACGCGTGGTTTCTGCAGATGGTAGGGGCAGTTTTGCACCTTGTCATTGGAAAAGAAGATCTAGGAAAAGTGCTCAGCATGAAGATTTGTAAGACTGCAAACATGATAAAGGTAAGATAATTAAATTGTTCAGGAAAAATGTTTGCTCATCTCTGGTAATATTCTTTTATTAAGTCAAATTCAATTAATTCTGTCTTGAAAAAAAAACTTCCCATGTTATTTGTGCGTGTGCGTGCATGTGTGCGTGTGTTGGTGCGTGTGTTTATAAAAACAATATTCTGACACGTTTCGACGATTTTCATTATACCCCTATACTATAACCATATAGTATAGGGGTATAATGAAAATCGTCGAAACGTGTCAGAATATTGTTTTTATGAATTTTTATTGTGCAAATCAACTTGCATTGATATTTTAATGGGTTGTAGCAGGGCCTTCGGTGGGAGGGGGCCCGGGATACTAGTAATGTCAGATCACAGCGTCTTCCCCCTGTGATCTGGGCATACCTGTATGTATATTTATATTTGTTAAATTATACAAGTTTATTATTTATATATTGAATGTTGGAGATGTTAAGTAACTGTCAGCATAAGAATGTTTTAATAGCTACAATAATTGATTATTCATAATTTCTTATTTCTTAATTTACAATTCTTGATCATTTGAATGTCAAGTGTGTGGATTTATCATACTGACAAAGGGTCTGACAAACTTAGTATAATATAGCGCAATTCAATAGTAGCAACAGCCAACTCAGGAAATAACCAAAATAATATTTGATATTATTTGAAATTGTCAACCGCTACGATTCGCAGCAATATAGGGAATATTATAAACTTTAAATGTATTCTGTTCCAAGTATTTTTTTTGCATACCAGTAATCGAACACTGACAGAATATGTTCACAGCTAAATAATCAAATAATCAAACACACACTCAAAAGGGTTTTTTGTCGTCTGTTGTCAAACTCCTCGCAGCGGTTACTTCCCCTGATCTGTACAGTAACCACTGCCACCACCAAACTCCTCACAGCGGTTACGTCACGCTTTGCTACTTTAACCACTGCCACCACTGAAATCACGTGATGATAGTTGTATCATGTGACAGAAACATGGCGGCCAGTTTCAGAACGCCAAGGATCCCATATCAAACTGGCAGATTTATAATTACATCCTTACCAGACAAAATAAGTTCAAGACACACAATTTGTTATCACTTTAAAACAAGTCCCGGATCAAATCTTTTTGTGCAATCGTTCAATAACTGTCTATATTCTGCCATTGTTTACTATGCATACGGTGTCACAGTGAAAATATCTTTCGTTATGTTTACAAAATAATTTATATACGTATAATTTTTTACTTTCTTGTACATTAAGCATAACTATTTAACGAAAGAAGACTAAAATGATATAAAGTATTCTATTTTAAAATTAAAAGTGAAAAAAATATATCCGGCTATATTCGACCGAATTTACTTGTGGTGGCAGTGGTTACTGTACAGATCAGGGGAAGTAACCGCTGCGAGGAGTTTGTGCCACCACAAGTAAATTCGGTCGAATATAGCCGGATATATTTTTTTCACTTTTAATTTTAAAATAGAATACTTAATATCATTTTAGTTTTCTTTCGTTAAATAGTTATGCTTAATGTACAAGAAAGTAAAAAATTATACGTTTAAAAATTATTTTGTAAACATAACGAAAGATATTTTCACTGTGACACCGTATGCATAGTAACAACTAGTAAACAATGGCAGAATATAAACAGTTATTGAACGATTGCACAAAAAGATTTGATCCGGCACTTGTTTTAAAGTGATAACAAATTGTGTGTCTTGAACTTATTTTGTCTGGTAAGGATGTAATTATAAATCTGCCAGTTTGATATGGGATCTTGGCGTTCTGAAACTGGCCGCCATGTTTTTGTCACATGATACAACTATCATCACGTGATTTCAGTGGTGGCAGTGGTTAAAGTAGCAAAGCGTGACGTAACCGCTGTGAGGAGTTTGGTCTGTTGTGTGAAAATGCCAAACAGACTTAATACTTTTCTAGAAAAATCGGGATTGTTAAATGTTATGTAGAAAGTAGGCTAGTTTTCATACAGATTATGGAACTTTCGGTAGGCCTAGATCATAGATTTACGGTAAGAATAAGAGATTAGCCCGGGTCTCCAAGATACGGTGTCAAGTTTTCAATCACAACCACTTTTCGGATTAGACCCCTATGTATTTTTCAGTAGTAAAACTTGTATATATAAGACACTAAAGAAAACGGAATGAACCTAATATATACTCCTGGTTTAGACCCCGGGGTCTAATTCAGGATATAGCACAGACACTTGGGGGTTTGGAGCTCAAAACGCCTTTAAAATCCAAATAAAATGCATATTTGTCAATCCCAGCACATGTACTGATCATATATATCAAAAAAACTTAATATAAGCCGTTTTGAAAAAAAATCATGTACATTTAAACCTCTTTACAGGGCTTGACACTAACTTTTTTTAGGGGTAGTCAGAAGGACTACCTACTTTGAGGATCAGGTAGTCCTTGGCAAATCTAGGTAGTCCTCATTGTAAAACATAAAAAATGTTTCTTATTCTATTTAAATGCATTTTGAGTGTGTGTATCTGAAGATAAGAAGACAATAGCATGAGATCTCTTCAAATTTATTGGAAAAATCACCAATAGATAAATCATATAAGATCTAGTAAAAGTTTGTAAGCTTTATTCTGCATGAGATGTAGGTTCCGGCTAGCCTCTGAGCTCTTCAAAGTCATCATCAACAATTTTTTTACATATTTTTGTGGTAAAATATGGCAGTGTGACACACAAAAGTCAATAGTTTTTGAAAGGCCAGACATTACCTACAGGTACAGGGTTCTAGCCAGGAATTTCTAAGGTGTGTTGCAAATAAAATTGCTAGGCAATCAGCTCAGCTTATATTATTGACAGCTTATAGGAGGGGGAGAATGTATTGGCAATATTAGCTAAATAAGTATGTCAGTTTTAAATTTATGTAATACCTGGCTTTTGTATTAAAAAATATTTCAATAGAGCTTACAAATCTACTTTCAGGTATAGATAATCTATGACCTTTTAGATGTGTTTTTAAATTCAAAACAGAAGTAAAAAGCTTGGACAAGAACAAAATATGTTTGTCTTTACTCTAATCGATTTATTCTACAAACTTATTTTGTCAGACATAAAACAACAAAATATCAGAATAACAAACTTTTATTAGTGCTAGTAATTCAGTTATCTAACTGTCAGAAGATTTAAATAGGGACATTAGATTAATATCTGTTGTCCCTAATTTAAACATGAAATTATAAATGTAAAGCCATTTTTAATCAAACTATATTGCCTTAGTTTTTTATGCCTAGGGTATTAGTATTTGTTAACAATTTTTTTCCTCATATACATGTATTGGCATTATTGCTTACATTTGCTTGTACATGATTAAGACATCTATTTCAGACAACACGTTTATTTTGGTTATCATTGTCAGTGTGATTTACATCAATAAACAGATCATATTCTTTTAAGTTTAAACCCTTGAATAGGTTCCAATATGAGCAAATATTTTCATTGAAATGTTTAATAGACAAAGAATTCTATTGAAGTAGGCTGGAAAAATCGGCAATTAAGTTGGACTTCCGGTTTCACTTTTCGCAACTTTATAGAGATTAAATAGAATCTATTATGCGTCTGCTGTGACTGACACTAGTGACCCAACGGCTAATTATTTACTAGTAAGATGAATTTATCTTTCGTTTTGAATCATAGCCTAAAAAATGTTATTTTATTAATTATTTTTAGTGAATTTAGAGACATCAGGTCACTGAAATTTTGAGTAGCCCGACGGGATACCCAGCTTGGAAACTCGGGTAGTCCTTGGGGAAAATTGGTAGCCTCGGGCTAACGGACCATCGTTAGTGTCGAGCCCTGCTTTAAATACATTACAGAGGTCTGTTACTTTGAAATTCGCGCTCAGTATGGGGTACGGCTCATTGAATGTTCACAAAATATGTGTTTGATGGTTGAAAACATTTATCCTAAGTCAGAAATGAATTCATAGTCCCTTCCCATTACACAAACTACATAATAATAATTTTTGATTATTACCCTTTGTTCATTTTTGCACTTTGAACTTTGTCTGGGACATAACTCTGAAACTATAAGAGATCTCTACACAAAACATTTACAGGTAGATAGATTTTATTGAATAAAAGAACCATAACTCTGCCTTGCCTAATTTTGTTGTTATTGCTCTTTGTTCATTTTTTTAAATTCTTTTCTGTGTCCTAAACCTACTCAGGGAGAATCACCCGGTTCAACCGGTTCTTGTAATAAGTTATTATCCATATGTGATTTATTCAATGATTTATTTCACTGTATTTTACAGCCGAATAACTTAGGCTCCTAGCCCAAAATAGGTATATTATTAATTTCCCCTAAAAACCCTATTATTAATTCTTTTCCCCTAGAATGCCTTGTGCTCTTTCTTACCAGAACCATGACTTACTTAACAGCATCTGACTTATATGAGCTAGAAGACAGAAATTTGTCCCTATAGAGAGCCTCTGCCATATACCATGCATGTGAAATTGAAGGATTTAACTCAATACAGGTTTGGAGCAGTACCCCTAGACACTTGCATAAATCAATATCAGAAAACAGACAAATATCATTTCTTTCGCCGCTTTTTTAATTTTTCATTCATTATCATACATAAATCGGTGTGAAAAGATGAATTAGACCTTTTAAATTTCATTCCTTTGGGTAAAAAGGCAAGATTTTAGCATTTTATCATTCAAGCGCCGTGTCCGGTATATATACCGGAATATGGTATTTAGTGTGGTGCTCCAATCCTTTTATTAGTCTCACTCGAAATTGAATTGAAATAGTTTTTTTTCCATAAAATGTGTGGGTAAATTTCATTTTCAGCTGTTTGAAATTTGATTTTTAAGGTTTCCCCCTTTTGTGAATTATTCCGCTATACATTCCCCTTCAGAAAGCCACAGGTTGTTTTGAAAATTGGAAAAAAAAAATCACTGATAATCTTATAGAGGATATTTGTTTGTTTTGCATGTAAGATTGAAATATAATTTCACTGTCTATGAAAGGAAAACAAATATCACAAATGGAAACAGTTATTCATTACAATTGTAGTGAACACTTCCAGCATTAGTTATGCCCCTTAGTTAATCAAACACCATTTATCCATTAGTAGGTATAACTTTATTTTGGGCTTGTGTGATTAACTTCAGGGTTCTCACTAGGACTTTAAAACATGGAGTCCATGGACTCCCAACCCTGAAAAAGTTGGAGTCCAAAAGCGCGTCGCAATTAATATGTTTACAGATTAGTCATTCAATGCTCACAATAGCATTGCTGATATTTTGAATCTTCAAGAGACTTCCAAAGTTTATAGTTATTCAAAAGAAACTCTGAACTACAATGTATAATTATTGTTTTGTTGTTGATATTTATTATGAAATTATTTCATTATAATGCATCAACACATGGAAATCGTTTTTTTTTCCCCACTTTTATACCAAATCAAATTTCATTCTGGTTAAATAAGTCCACTCTAAAGACAAAAAGTTTATATTTGTAAAAAAAAACGTAAATGTATATAGGCAGCGTTTAGCGGAATGAATAGGAAAATCGTGTACAGCTTCAAACAGTGTGTAAGAGATTCATCCGATCGACAATTATTTTAGCAAATATCTTCAAAAGGGGGCAAATTGAAGATCGATATTTAAAGATTTAATGTTGATTAAATAATAAAGGAACAATTCATTCGCATGTTTGGCTTGGAAACCGAGAATTTTTGCGAAATTTTAGGGTTTCTGGCGAACGTGAAATCGCCGATGTTCGGGATCAATTTTCGGATATAAACTAAATATCAAAGAAAAGCGTATGTGTATTTTGGTTTGTTGTCCTGGCATTTCGGCACAATATCTTAAATTCTTAATAGCCTTATCGAAAGTTTTTGCAAGAATGAAACTAAAGCAAAATCGTGCATAGAAAATGCCGAAAATATTCGACAATCATTCAAAATTACACTCATTTGTCATTTAAACTTGCGGCGTAAATAGCCGATAATTTTATCCTTTTGTCGGTAAAATTTGCTAATTTCCAATCAACTGTTGATCAAAGATATAAAATTATCACCTCGTGTTATATCTGGTAATTACATGTACTGTACAGCGCGTGTATACATTAGTCTGATAATGATCGTTTACAAGCGTTATCGCTGATTGGCTAATTGCTTCACGGGTCGATGTGCATAGGACCGCCTACCTATAGACTGACACGCGCTGACGCATTTGTGTATTTCTGGTTGTAAACAATCGGTAATGTTTATGCGTCCCCAGGCAAAATTAAGTACGTGGAATCCTTGCTCTGAAATATTTGCGTCCAGCTGTAATAAACATGCGTACCGGGACGCCGAAATAAGCGTCCCCGAGAACCCTGAACTTAATTCAGCAATGTTTGAATGTCACAGTTACGGTATGAATTTGAGATTTTTTGGTAACAATATGATGCCTGACTAAATATTGACAACAAAAAAACGGATTAACTTGAATGTGCTCTTTTCACACTTTTCATTCTCCTATTATCAGGGGTTGACACTAGCTTTTCAGCCTGAGGAATCCCATCTGTTTTTGAATTTAAAAGTCCCCTCTTTAAAGTAGAGGTCCCTGTTTTTTTATTGATGTGATTATGAAAAAACTGTAATGTCTTCCGGTATTGATATTGACCTAGTTTTAACTATTCTTTAGTTCTACCATTTGGAATGTTGATCGGATAGCCCATGTGTAATAACTTTTAGTAATGAAGGAATGAAATCCACATGTTACTTTCAAGCATTATTAAGTTGGGTAACAAAATCACACATGCAGTTGGCTCTTGTAAATTAAGTCCAGTAGCTAATATACAGACTACCATGTCATGTCTAAGAATCAAAAGGGTCATAATAAATTGAATTCAATAAGCATGGGGCAGGCAAAATCAATTGTCCATATTGCCTAGGTTGTCCCACAGTCTAAATGGACAAGTGACGATTTTCAAGAATTAACTATGTAAATATCATTCAGACAAGTTAAAAAATGCTTTACATAAAAACGGACAAGTAAGTCAAAATAAGATATTGCCGGCCCTGATAAGTATGATTTATTTGTCACTTTGTTTGTAGTTATTTAAGATTCAATGGATTTTCATATTCCAGTTAGGAATTTTCATTTTATATTATAATATTGCTGTACTATAGGCCTACTTAAATAAACTTGTCAAGAAAAGACAAGTGTCCCTGAGGGTTTAACTGCATTGCAGCAAGAAACTAAATTTTTGCTCATAATTCCTTACTTAAATAATTCCTTTACATAATGAATCTTTAATGATATCAATTTCATGATAAGAAAGATAAGAACAAATAATTATTGCATTTAAAAATAATCACCAAATCAGTGTATAAAAAGGAAATCACGCAGTGTTTATCCGAAATCCAGTACACTATTGATTATGGAATTGCAGACTTTCTTCACTATGTAAGTGTTCTTATATGATAGTAATTTAGTAAACATCAAATATCAAACAATACTTAGTCTATATAAAACAGGTCATTTTTTCCACCGGGTGGTTGAAAATACAGAAAAATATCAGCAAATCACTGACATTGGAATGTTTGGTTTTGGAGATTTTTTGTGTTTTGTATACAATATTTCATTTCCTTTTTACTTTTTGCAAGTTTATCATGTTTATTATCTTTTTGCAAGATTACCATCTTATATGAATTCTTTAAAGTTGATAGACCAATTTCAATTATATAGTATAATATTTTCTATTGAAATTTTAAAAATCCCAACAGGACACCAGACTTGCCAATTTAAAAATTCCTTGCAGGGTTAGTGTCGAACACTGATTATTAGCACCACCCGGTTTAAATCGGCAATTATTTCTTGAGTATCTGGAATTTATGTACTTCCGGTAACTGCCTGTATGCATAGATTGCTAACCCAATTTGTGTTGTTATCGGCACTTTTTCTGTCACAATTTTAACCGTTCTACAATTAGTCATGGTTTACGGTATTGATACATATACAGTCTGTGTAAACAAGCAATTTATGCATGCAGACTCTTTTCAAAATGATAAACACACCACGAAAGATAGGGGCTTTAGTTGTCAATATATCAAAGTTTCTGCTTAAACAGATGTCTGACATGTTAAATGCAAATTAGCATTGATTCTTCCTTTAATTAAAATATTTTTCATTGGGAGAAATTGTAGGTATAATTTCTGTTGTTGTAATCTTTTAGATGATGCTTCCATCGAAGGTTGTTAAGCGAGTTGAAATGAAGATGTTCAAAACCGATGCAAATGCTCTCTGTTTGGCAGCACCCCAAGCACGTAGTATGTTTGTCCAGTACTGGGAAAGCAATGGTAGGTTATTTCTGTTTTATTCAATGCTTATCTTAAATGCAATGAATTATGATAAGGCTTTATTCTGATACATAACACTGATCGCAAAATTACCACATTGTCCCAACCAACTGCTGATACATGTTACACTTATGATTTTTACTTACCATTTAATGAGACATCTCTGGATAATATTACATCTCCAATATATCTGAAGGGTTTGGAATCTTAAGAAGGGTCCGGGTGCATTAAGTTCATGCAAAATGAAGACGCACATCCTGATGTAAACCTAAATAGCCAGTTTTTGTTATTTAATTGTGGTCTTTTAAGGAGATACTGACTGTTATCATAATTGAAAGTTTATGATAGCCATAAATTTCAATATTTTTTGTTGTCCTCTTTCTAAACTTGCATCTTAAATGCAATGAATTATAATAAGGCTTTATTCTAATACATAACACTGATTTCCTTTTTATACACTTATATTCCATTCTTTTAATGAAACTGCAAGCATCAGGTCTTAGTATTGACATCCTAAATTGGTTCAAATCATATTTATCAGATAGACAGCAGCTTGTAGATGTCTCTGGTACTTATTCTTCCAATTCCAAAATTACATGTGGTGTTCCTAAGGGCTCAATCCTTGGACCTCTTCTCTTTTTAATTTATGTAAATGATATGTCAGCTGTGGTCAAAAATAAATTGCTTTTGTATGCTGATGATTCTGGTATCCTTGTATCTGGTAAAAGTTTATCTGTTGTTGAAAAGGCATTGACAGATGATATGGAATTGGTCAGCCAATGGTTAGTGGACAATAAGTTGTCATTGCATATGGGTAAAACCGAGTCAATTCTATTTGGGTCCAGGCAAAAACTTAGGTCGCAATATAACCTGCATATAACCTGTGAGGCTGTGATGGTACATCCATTGAATCAACTTCATCTATCAAGTATCTTGGGATTACTATAGACCAAAATCTGTCATTTTGCGCCATGGCCGAGTCTGTTCTTAAGAAGGCCAACTCTCGGTTAAAATTTCTTTACCGCAAGAAAGAGTTTCTTACTCAGCATACCAAGAAACTTCTGGTTATGTCTCTTATTCAGTGTCACTATGATTACGCATGCTCTGTTTGGTATAATAGCTTGACACAGTCTTTAAAAAATAAGTTACAAACTTGTCAAAACAAAATAATGAGATTTGTACTTGACTTGGACTCTAGAGCCCACATTGACCCATCCCACTTTAAGTCCCTTAACTGGTTACCGGTCCACAAAAGAGTTGAACAGATAATGTTGTGTCATGTTTTTAAGATAAAAAATGGCCTATCTCCGGATTACATGTCTGAACACTTTATTTCACAAGATTCCATTCATAATTATAGTACAAGACTTAGTCAAAAGGGTGGATATTGTCTACCTAAGGTCAAAGGCCAGGGTTCTAAATCATTTGCTTTCTCTGGTATTAAATTATGGAATGATTTACCTGTAAAGTTAACGGAGATCAACAGGTTACAAAGTTTTAAGGTTGCCATCAAAAGTCATCTTATGAACAGTATTTAAAAAAATTTTTTAAACATGTTTTACATATTTGGCTCAGGATTTTAAATTGTCTGCCATTTATCTTATTACAATTTTAGTAATGTGTTTTAAATCCTAGCTGTAAACAGGAGTATCATTAACTCAAGATTTGACTTGGATATACATTTTTATGATTTATTAGTATTTTTAAACATGATTATATTAAGGTTTGCCTCTCTATGTCATGCCGCCAATACAAAGGACCACAATGGAAATAAGAGCTTTTTTGCCCTTTTTTGTGTTATCCTTGGTTTTGGTGAGCATGTCATAGTTTTACTCGTATGTGATATAGTATTTAATAATGTTCATTATTTTATCCTATGTTATATTGTCAACTATGTATATGCTTCCTTTGCCGAAATAAATCTATCTATCTATCTAACTTCTGTAAAATGTCTATAGACAGTCTGCAAAAAATAGACAAAGCCCGAGCCCCAGTCTAGTAAAATTTCCTTCAGGCTAGCATAAAATGTAGGGTGAGTAGTCCAACAGTCTTGCAATGTTTTGAGATCCGAAAAAAATACAGACACAATGGCTGAGGGAAATTTTCCAAAATAATCTATATATAGCATTTACACCCATTGTATTTTTTATGACCAAGAGGGATATGCATATTGAATTTTTTCTAGTAAGCTACGATGTCATAAGCTACATGTAAATGAAATTATTTGACCCTTTCTAAGAATATCAGAAATAAATGTAAATCAAGTGCTATCACTTTGCATTATTTTCTCCATACTTAAGTAAATTTAAAAAACCTGGCCACAACTTTTGTTAGAATTTTTGGGCTAGTTAAAATTGGTGCGGGCACAAAAAGTTTTTCATTCAGACTGCATAGAGTTGCTATTGTTTAAATTTCATTTCAGGAATTGACAGAAGTACCAGCCCATTAGAATTTGAAGATAGTTTTGGTAGGTGATTTATCAGCAGTTTTTCTTAAATAATGCAAAAGAACCTTCCAACTACTATACAAGTGATTAATTTTGTAACGTGGAAATATTTGTGATTTTTGCAAATTGAAATTATTCACACAAATAATTTATTTTTACACAAACTTCCTTCTATCATATGAAATTATGTTTTTATATAAACAGCATCTCCAATGAATAAGTTTGGCTGTTCAGGTACTGAGATAATAATTATATTGGACAAATTACAAATGTTTTATTAAGAAACAATATACAAAGTATGTGTAAATAGCAGTTTATTCATATAACAATATAATGTTTCATGATATGACAAAGAAATGTGTAATCAGGTTCTTTATCAAACTAGCAATGTATATTTCAAACAATTATATAAATGATGAGGTATTACACAACTGAATAGAATGATTAGAATAATGGCATACTCTTAACATGTACCTGCTTAGTTAATGATATCACAAAAAACAGTATTAAATGTAAGAAATCACATTTTCATAAATAGTTCTTCTTTGGAAAGATTTGGAAACATCTTGTGATACATAAATCCACTTTCTGATATTTGCAAATTTTTGTGACATATAAATATCCACTTACACAGTATAACATACCTATAAGTGACAGTTTACAAATCATAGAAAAATAGAATGATGGTCTATGTGAAAGACATCCAGGTTTTACTTGATTACCAGTAAACATGATTTTACAGTACCAATGAAAAAATAAATTTTGTAGGCACTTGTTTTTAGTGGGGTTCATACATGTGAGTTCATGTGTATTTGAGGTGTTCTTTTAGCATCATGTAAAAAGAAGAGACAAGGCATTTTAGAATTAAAATCTATACAGGCTATCAATGAAGGGTATAAATAGTGTGACATATTTTTTAAGGTTGGCTATTTATCATAATTGATTTATATTTTTAAATTCCACTTTTTAAAAAAATGGAACTATCGTCAATATTCATTATCATGATCATGTACTCTCTTGTTGCCATTGTTATCTGCTTGGTTAACATTTTTGTTAGAGAAAGTTTCAAAGCAATTCCCTTCAAACATTTTAGTCTGTCATTAATAATCAATATCTTTCATCTTATCACTATAGGGCAAATAATTCTAACTTTTACCTTAAAAGGTCCTTGCTAACCTGTTAATATAGGATCATTCCTCAAAATCTTTAAAATATAAAATGTTCAATTCAAACTTGAAATACTGATAAATCATCAAAATTTAAATTTATTTCAAAGGGC
This sequence comes from Ruditapes philippinarum, assembly GCF_026571515.1. Lineage (NCBI taxonomy): Eukaryota > Metazoa > Mollusca > Bivalvia > Venerida > Veneridae > Ruditapes > Ruditapes philippinarum. Next base: position 264,445 of record NW_026864948.1, on the reverse strand, counting down.
AATTAACTCAGTAATTCATGATTGCTCAGTAATGCCCCTCATTTAAGTAATAAAGCTTTTTGAGTGAAAAGCTAGCATAGGTATTCACATAAAAGGAGAAAACTTAACCATTTTTCAGAGTTTGAATGCATTCCAAATGGTGTTTAAAAAAATTCAGAAAAAAGATGGAAAAAATCTGAGACACAGCAAACAAACATGCTTAAACCAGGATTTTGGAATTTTATAAAACCCTTTCTGTGGCAGTATTTTTGATAATTGTATACTTTTTGGACAAATCTTTTTAGAAGATGAATGTATTTAAATGTGTCCTATACTCCTACAGTTACAGAGTAATGAAAGACATTTGTTATCAAACTGGTCAACATTTAAGGACATATTCTGATCAAGTTGCACACTGCAGTACATCCAGATACTAGTATATTATAACAGACAAAAAATGCCCTAAAAAATGGCGACATCTTTGTGAAATATCTGATGAAAGGTTCGTTTGTGTAAAAAAAAATATTTTTGATGTTACAAAGAAAAGGAACACACAAGATAATAACCATTATGTTTAAGTATGATTAAAGTAAATTTTAATTATGAAGAAAAAAAATCTAAGTTTTACGACATTATATATATATATACTGTGCTCCTCTTAGTTCACGGTACTTAACGCTTTGAAGCAAGAAAGAAAACAACACATAAAAATTTATTGGTACAAGAATTGTCATAAGCTGTAACATATAGGTATTTTCTTCTGTATGACACAATGAAACAACAATATATATATAGTTAAAATCAGTCTAAATAAGCCAGATGTTGACCATATGTTGGCCATTTTGAAAACAGTATGTCATCATTTAAATCGCAGTAATGGTGTTTTATTTCAGATTTTTCTTGTTTCAGTTTAAATTTCTACATGTTATTTTGCATAATTTTGAATATTAAAAGTATTTTTACATTGTAACTCAAAATTTATTTTGTCAACAAACAAGAACATGTAGAAAATGATGATTGTTTCAGACGTATGCACAAATTTAACAGACTATTGTTGCTTTTTGAAGAAAATTGAAAATTTTGTTCTGTTTTATGTAAAAATCTATAGATTTAAACTTTTTGCACAAAAACTTTGTTGTTTAGGTGTTTGAACAAAATATGTCAATTCTAACCAATTTTAACACTGGTCACAAAAAAATATGCCATTATCGTGAAATAAGTGATGACGCGGAGTTAGTGATGTTGAGTATATATATATAGTTTTAATATATATAATGTTATCACTAATAATCACTTATTGAATTTTATAGGGAGCAACGAAGGTATTGATTCTTTAGAAGAAGGTTTGGCATCAAATGGAACATCTGAATCAGAGACTAATGGTAAGAAATATATAAACAGCAATGCATACATACCCACTGTTAATGTCCATAAATCCCTCCATTAGTTTTTCTTTGTTAATAAGAATGGAATTTGAGCCAGTAAGCTTATTAAAAAATATGAGGCAAGTGTTTGGTAGTGGAAGCTGGCAATATTCTGCATCATCTACACCATATAACTGCTATAAAATCCTAGAAAAAATTCACTTAAATCCTTTAAAAAATACTTTTTTTTGCTCCAATTGATTAAGGACTGGATGAATGTATCAAACAGATTTTAATGTTACCATGTAATCTATATCACATACATATTAGAATATACATGTGTAATATTGCTAAATTTAAGGATTTTTTCAGTGTTAACTGCCAATATAAAATAATCCTTTCATTATTGTTATTTTTTTTTATTTTTCAATTTATGCAATAAATTTTAACCTTTGTACTTTCACTGAAATCAAATTTACAGGCAACACATATTATATAATGTTGTAAATTTCAAATTCAACAATGCAAATTTCATTAACCGCAATATTCTGAATAAATAAAAAAATGTGGGAGTTGCAGTAGAAGTGTCTTCTAGTATACATGCCTTTTTCAATCTAACATTGAATAACGGCGATATACTGTATTACAATAATGAACAATGTTTAGGAAATAGATATCAACTCTAAGTGCATTGTTGTAGAATAATGCATGGTGTGAATTCAAATGCGTAGTAATATAATCTCAAAGTGATTAATTACAAAAGCTGTGCATTATCATACTATAATACATGAAGAATTAATATCTATTTCCATTCTAACATGTCAACAAAAAATTTAGATATATGTTTATCTTTGGACTATATGTTTGGTGGTTTAATTTGTTTTTGCCTTCTTAAGAAACCTTCTTTAAAGGCTGGTCCTTTATTTCCTTTTATATGTTTTGAGCAAAACACAGAGTATTTATAATGAAAGAAATATGAATTTTAACTGGTTGCAACATTGAAATAGCGTTTTGTTTTGGCTGTTTTTGCATGCGCTATTTGACGCTACATTTTGACATCAATAGAAAACACTTTAAACTTCTGAAAAGTGTTAATGACTGAATTAAAGATATTGAATTTATTTTTTTAGTTTGACCATTTTCTACCATTCTAGATAGTTTTCAGAAAAAATTCAAACTGATTTATATACAGTGTGTTAAATTTTGTTAAACTGTGGAAAAAAACATACAGGCACACAGGCATTACCATAATATGTCCGCTTGACAATGTCTTCGTCTGTGCATTAGCATATTTTTGGACCCCAGATTTTAAAAATAACTTTAATTTGATTTTTAACATTGTCTGCATTCGTACGTATTTTACACCATTCCAAAATCTTGTAAGAGTAATTTCCATTATTTTTTTAACCTCAGCGGTCTACGCAATTTTATGATTTTCGGCAGTCAACTCTGTAAATGAAATAGCACAAATATTTGTATATAGACCCCCAAAATGATCCTTTCTGCGAAAATTTGCTTCAGCAAACTCAATACATGTACAGTATTGAAGATATTTAACTGTTCACAAATCTGGATGTATTAACTTTCTATATCCTTTGTGTTGTCAAGATAAAAATGTGAAATTCCTGTTTGCTTTATTATCTTCCAATTTTTTCAGCATCAAGTCAGATACTTTCAGCTAACAGCCATGAAGATAAGATGTTGATGGAATATAATATAGGTAAGATGTTTTTTAAAAAAACAGCACAATTTTGTAGTAGAGCCTAATTTAATGTGAACCTCTGTCCTTTAAATTAGTGTAACTGATGGATAGAGCCCTTCTAGGGTCCTCATGTCACCAATACCGGCAGTAGGCAACTTTAGAATGGTTTAAATTAAGCTTCAAACTTCCATGCACAGTTTTTAAATACTTGGGTCTATAATTTTGTCAATTAGACTAGTGGTTAGTACACAGAGATTATGATCTCATAGATACAGTGTTATCATGGTGCACCAAGTACAATTTTCAAGTACAAATTGATGTGTCAAGTCTGAATCATTTAAAAAATTCATAACAGAAGTTGTGGCACTTAACATTTTGCAAAATTTCATCAAAATTGACATTGATTAAACTTAAATATAAATATTATCAAATAAAATGTTTTCCCTCCTAACAACCATGTAATAATGCTAAGTAAAAGAACAAAACTTTGTCCGGACTAGGGTATTGCCCTTTGCTCATTGCTACACTTTGATTTTTGTCCAGCACATAACTTGAGAATTATAAAAGGGATCAACTTCAAACTTTGTTAGTAGAAAAAAAAAAAGGTAAAGGTCTTGTTTATTATAGTGTCACCCCTACTGAAAGGGCCAGCCATTTTGACTTATGAGACACCTTTTGGTTGCATACCATGTACCTCCCAATTCCTACCACTATGCCATGCGCCAGGCGGATAGATATCGGTAACCATTCATTTTAACTACCTCGCGGCTCATGAAGCGGCCATTTCGGAACGAGTCCCACGAGAAACATTCATCCTTCAATTAACGCTCCCCGTGGGGCTCGAACCTTCGACCTCCCGATCCGAAGGCGGACGCCTTACCCACTAGGCCAACGGTACCAGTAGATATGTCTGAATGAGAAGAAGTGTAGTGCAGAAGAACTGTCAAACCCCCCCCCCCAACCCTACGCCCCTTCCCTTAATTTGTAGTTATTGCTTTTTGTGCATTTTAATTTTTATCCTTGACATAGAAATGCAGAAAACCAAGGGAGAAAGAACCTTTGCTGTAAAAAAAGTCATGAAAACTCCTATTCCAAACTTTTATTCACCTTATTGATGTAGAACAAAATATTCAAAAACATTTCAAAGAGTTCTATAAATTACTGCATTCTCCCTATGTGCAAAACTTTTTTAGTAAAAGGCATGTTATGCGACTTTTTTCACACACATATTACGTAATTGAAAATAATTAAGTCATTGATTTAACAAACAAAAATCCCTTACTCTATTCCCTTCATATCTGAATTCCCTTTCATGTACTTTAAACCAGATGTTTATTGCTGATGACCCAAGTTTGATTAAAGGTGAAAAAAGGTGTTACGTTTCAGGCCTTTTTGGTATTGATTTTTATTTGATTTGTTAAACAGTGCGATTTGTGACCGGAAACTGCTACGAAACCAGTAATGAAGTGTCTATCAGATTACGGGACAAATAAATTATTATTTCATACATTAAGGATATTTTAGCAACTACATTGTTTTTAATCATTCGCATTGTCATGCAATTTGCTGCTGTGCTAAATAGTTTATGTAAAATCTTGGCATTCAATTTTTTAATTTATTAAAAAAAAGGCTAAATAAAGGTAGACAATATAATATTGAGATATTCATAAAAGATGTACAGTATTTGTTTGATACATGAATGAGTAGTATCAACTAATAACAAATAAACATGTAATTCTACTACCGATTTCCCTCATTGATGCCTCAACAATGACAATGATAATTGACAGTTTATGCGCATAGCAGATAAAAAAGGTTTAGGTACCATTTTAAAACGTTTCAAAACATAGTTTCTAGACTAACTGCTTCCAAAAATAAATTACAAATGTGTTCAGGAAAGGTTGATACATCTACTAAGCAAAAAATCTCATTTGGTAATTGACTTTATTGTCACCTTAAAACCCTAGCCTTAATTCGCACCTCCTTTGATGATTAAAGAATCAAACAAACATCAAACAACTTGACTGAGAAAATGTCTCTGGCCCCAAATTTCAGGAGTTATTGCCAGTTAATATACAAAATGTTGCTGGACTTTGAGCAAGGAAACGAAGATGGTCTGTATATACTATATATTCATTTTCATCTTTTCAGGTACAGTGGAAGTCCATATTGACAATCTGATTGCCCCACATCCTTCTAGAGCTACAAGAGTCCTGGACCATGATCATGTAGGGAAACTGACAGAGTCATTTTCGGACAACAGTTGTGGCCAGGTGGTTATTTTTCAGGGAATGTTGACAGATGATATGGTTACACACAGCACCTTATACCAGGAAGGGTCTGGAAAGGTAGAGGTGCTGGGTGGTAACCATACAAGAGAAGCCCTACAAACATTACACAGGAAAGGAACTCTTGGATATACGACCGTTAAGTGTAATCTATTCAGACCTCTTCCAAGGATCTTTGCTCTGAGAATTGGATACTCTCATAATATGGTACTCCACGAAAAGGTCAAACCTGTCTCTTTCATGGACAAGGCTAGAATGATACCTGTACGAAAAAGTCTGGGCAGAATGCAGACAGAATCTGTACAGACTTTATTTAGAAAACTCTGTACAGAGTCTGTACAGAAAAAAATCTGGTTAAATGAAACAAAGTTGAACCAGAATTCTATTAATAGATTTTAGCAATAAGGATAAAGAACGAAATCTGTACAGATTTTTTCTGAAATATTTAAATTAAGCCGATTATTTTCTGGGCAGAAAAAAATCTGGGCAGAAAAAAAAAATCTGGGCAGAAAAAAAATCTGGGCAGAAAAAAATCTGGGCTTCTTCATATTCTGTACAGAATTAACCCTGTCCATAGGAAATATCTGAAAGGGAATTCTGCACAGAAAAAAATCTGTACAGAAAATATTCTGTACAGATTTTCGTTTTTTTGGCTAAAAACAAAATCAATTTTCCTTTTGAACATTTCTTATTTATTAATTTCAATTAACAATTTTATTCATTTCTTTCCTGGAGAGGTCTATCCAATGAGTAATAGCCTTGTTGAGGGCGCTGTCATCAGGAATTGGCTTGTCTCTGTCTTTGCACCACACACACATCCTGACATAATCTAGAGTAAAAAAAAAGGAATTTGAATTGAAATGTTCATTCTATTATTAAATGATATGCAAAATTTGTAAAATATTTAATAAGTGTATATAAAACAGTTAAAATTGTATCCCTATATAACCTTAAGTTTTTTTGCACCAAGTAACATCAAAGTCACTGACTAATAAAACTGTTTACATATATCATCCCTGACCAAAGCTTGTGTTACAAATCTACACAGTCATGTAAATTGCAACAAAACTTAAAATAGGAGAGATTTACAAGTGGCCAATATTCTAAAAATAGAATTGCTGATAAGCACTGACCATAGCAACTGTTGTTGGTTGTACATTCTACACAATTTCCGGGAGTTTTGAATTGATTAATTTAAACTAAATGAATTGAATTATAGAATAGCAAAACAAAAAGCTAAACTATTTATTGCATAATAGAGCAAGAAATTAAAAAAAAAATAGATCTTGACCTATCAACTGATCAAAAAGCAATTTATGAACTAGTAATTTCACTGGCCCAGCTTTGACCTGACAGTGCATTAATTTTATACTCATTAGACCTCAAATCAGAGTAAATTTAACTAATATAGATAATTCATAGACTATTAAAAGATGTATAAATAATTTCTTTTATTTACAGTGGAAGGTATAACCAAATAATTCAAAGAAAAATTCAAAGAAAACATTGCAAAATCTTACCTCTGGTTTTGATTATAATTCCATCATAATTCCTCTTTGGCCCCTAAATCTGAGAATTTCAAGTCTCTACATGATTGCTCTTCACAACAACTAACTTGTTAACTAATCATTAGAAAAATAAACTAAACAAAAGCCCTAATATTAATCTTTGCCAATGTTTTAATCTTTGCCAATGTGAAGACACTTTGTGTAATAAAACCTCGTGTGGCAGTCTGAGAGATTTGAATTGACCGACAGGGGTTACATGGGGGTTACACCTGATATTACAGAATATCTATCTACTACTCTGAGATTAACTCAGAGTGAAATTCTGGCTAGAAAAGTAAATTCTGTCTCAAGATTTATCTAAGTGTTAAAATTCTGTGTGTCTATGTAAATTCTGCCTCAATTTTTTTTCTAAGTATTGAAATTCTGTCTTGTAAAAATAACTAAGAGCAAACTATCTGTGTGAAAATTTTTCTGTACAGAAAAATTTTTGATTCTGTTTTATTCTGCACAGAAAATCACCTATTTCCTAGGCCGATTCTGTGTCCAATTCTGTGTCGGTGTCAACTCTGTACAGAAAAATGAAAATCTGCCTCTATAACAACCAGAGTTGGTACAGAGTCTGTACAAAATTGGCTCAGAATTTTCGTACAGGTGAGAGACTGCCGACCATCGTTGGACATGACGAAAGAGGAGACTAATAAATGGAAAGACTCACTGAAGACAGTGCTAGGTGTAAAGGTATAAATTTTTTATTATAATAGGTAGTACTAGTTTATACCCACTATTTGTGTTACACAAAAGGGCTGAACTTGAATTTATTCTACATATACTTTTCCATTGTTGGTTTAAAACCTTATTCTTGTGTAATTTATATGATAAACATGATGCTGAGAATGCAATTTTGATTTCAGTTTAATAAATTATTGAATAAAGCATTTTAGAATTGGTTTCATAAAGGTGTGTTTCAAAATATAATACATTTGTAATTTTGTTGGCATGAAATTTTATTGTTTTGTGCAGAAGCACATTTTCATTATTTTGTGGATTCTTTTTGCAAATATCAAAAAATTTAAAATGCAATTTTTGTAAACAGCAGATAATATCTCTTACAGTTTAGGCTGGGTATTGCAAAGAAAAGTTATATTGGGATGTCAGACCTCAATTAATTTTTCTAGGGTCACATGCCCTACTGGGTGACTGATCTTTCAAATTTACTTGGCCTTCATAAAATGTACTTGCCCTGCATTTTGATGGACAAAATTTGTAAAAATCAAACATAAGACTCAAATTTAATATTAACTGGTTGATTGATATAATCGCCTTAATTCATTTACATTATTGTTAAATAATGTTTATAACACTTTGCATTCTTTAAATAGATCTATATAATCCTCAACAAACCTAAATATTTATTCAACACACGCATGCACTCGGTTAAAATACTTGACCAATTATAAAACATACCAAAGCGTATGAATAAAACATTGTCAAATGCTGATGTTGTTACGAAATCAATTTATCAGTCGCTTTCGGTAAAGTTTTATACCCAAGTCATATGGTCAATTTTCGGTTCTCATTTGACAGTATTTTGGTTGAAATTGCATCTGCAGTTTTGAATTTTTACTGAAAAACTTCATTTACAGTTAATCTTTAGAGAAATATCATTGGATTGGGCGAGTTCAATCAATTTTTTCCTCACTAACCCAAACTTTCACTCCCATACAAGTGGATTTGTTGAGGCCTGGATGTTTACAGACAATTTTTGCAATATATTGTGAATTATCAAAAATACTTAAGAATCAATGAATTCTACATGAAAGGGCTTTTATAAAAGATTTCACACTTAATGTTAAATGGCATAGAAAGTGTAGAAATGAGACTTCCTTATCCAAGTGGCATTTATAAAGTAAATGTTATATATAGAAGTAGAGAACACTTTTAACTTCAAAAGATCTTAAATGTTTTTATAAATCAAACTTAATAGCTTCCATTTATATTTAAACATACTTTTTTATAGGTTTTTTATTTGATATTGATACATGTTTAAATATTTTTTAGGACAGACGGAGATTAGTCCAATGTTTTGGGGTGCACCTAGCTGTCGCCAGCTTACAGCCAGACCTTTGGTCAAAAGTTTCTTTGGCATCTGAAAAACTGACAATGTCAGAGAAGTTGATGAGAGGATTTATAAGGTTGGAGGACAGTGACAAGTTCATATCCATTGATACACTGTTGGCAAAAGGAGCAGCTGCTTTCAAACAGAATGTGTATGTATATATGCAATGTCTCAGATAGGCAAAGTGACACTTATATTTAAACTTTAATGTTGGCTGATAACCAATAATTGAGAACATCTATCAATATGGAAATTATTATACAAGTTTACTCAGACTACTTAGTTTGATCCTAGAACTTCATCATATGATTATGTGCCAATTCAACTTGGATTTAAACTAGTTGATATGGAATTTCAATGAGCTTATTTAAAAATTTCAAGGGTACCAACAAAAGCCTATGAGGCTATTGGAACATCAGGATATATTTAATTTTGGTGTTCAGTATGGTATATTTGAGGCTAAATATTTCATTATCGAAAAAAGCAATAGAAGACTATAGGGTAGCCATATAAAAACCCTATTGTAGGAATGTCGCACTCTGTTAGTCTGCCAGTGTTTTAATTTGTAAAAGAGCAATTATGGGATAAGTTCATTAAGATAGGGTAGCACCATGGAATTCATTTTAGTATATTTTGTTTGGATACATGTCTTGATATTTGTTTATCAAACATGACAAAATTCAATTGCAGCTAAAAATATTTAATGCATACAACAAATTTCTTTCATGAAAATGGAAATTACTACAAGGCTCTGAATGAGACTGTACCCAAAACATTTTCACAACATGATAATTTGTGTGCCCCTGCTTAAGTTATCTCCATAACCAGAAATAATATTAAATTTTAATCATGTTTTTTTTAGATATGGATGTTTTTAAAATTAAAATTGACATTTTCACTTAATTCAGGAAGACTTTGATAGATGCTGGATTTGTGAGAGGAAAAAAGAATGAAAAGAAGAGAAAGGTATACATTCTATATTTATATGTAGTTTTTTTTGTAGGCATTTTAGTCTCCCTATGTCAATATTTCAAACTACAAAGACCCCATAACTACAATATCCATACATTTATATAATAATGTAGATGAATATACTCAATGTTTCTCTGTGGAATGCTATTACCATTAGAGCTACAGAAACTAATAGAAAAGTTTTTTGATACCTTCATTTTAGGCTGCATTGGTTACTTTGGAATGTCATTTGACATTGTGTATATTAAAGGGACTCCACTGAGGTTTAAAAGCTTAAAAACCTAACATTTGAATTTCTTACATAAATGAACTGGGTCACTTTAAACAAAAACATATGCAAAGATAATTAAGAAATATACTTTGAAATAAATTGAAAATTTTATTTTCATGCTTTGCTTAGCCCGATTTGAGTGAAAAGAATTTAAACGCTTTTCATTTTCAATTTTCACTCTGTTTGTTGTCATAAAAAAATTTATTAATGATACTTGATAAATATGTAGTGATTTTCTAAGATACTCTCTCAGTCTCTCTCATATCTCCCCAAATAATTCCTTTGAAATTGGTAACTTTATCTTTTTATCCATTTGAAATAATTACAAAACTCAGTGGGCACACATTTATTTGTAAATTATAATGTGTGGCTCTATGAGTTAAACCACGAATCTCATCAATATAGATTGTTAATGTCAGATCTTCTGAATTAATGTTGTTATTAAACAGGTGTTAAGTTTTTTCAGTCTGCAAGTTCTATAATCAATCACAATCACTTCTTTACCTTCACATAACCTTTTATGTCATTATAACAACAAAAACAAAAGGCAAAAAGAGAACCAAGAACAGTCTTAAACAAAAACAACAAAAAAACGAAGTGATACATAAACTAGTATTTAGACTAAACATGATTGTGTTATACAATCCCATCTTATTTTCTTTTGCAAGATACTGTTCTAAAGGGTAACTGATGTATTCCTTGATCCTTCATTACTTAAAGTTTGGAAACCATTGCTACCAACTTTTTCTCCTTACTTTGAAAATTTAATGCTGCTGGCACGAGACATATTAGGAAAACTGTTAGTGTAATTTTAACTCAAATTGCAAATTTTACCTAGTATGCCATGTATTCTTTTGGAATTATTTCTATTGCTAAATAAATACTTTTTTTTATCAATATAAACTTGATTGATTTTATCTGAATGTGAACAGTGCCATTTTCTAATATATTTTGGTGTTATGTAAGGGAAAGATATTGCTGGCATTATTTCTCATCTGGAATCACAGTGACATTGCAGTGACATTGAAAAGAGAAAGTTTCCATTCCTTTTAAATTCCTCTTCAAATTATTTATTTTCATTGTAAGCATAAAATATTTTGTTAATATCAATCACATGCACTTTTATACAGGCTGAGGAAACATGTCATGAAGAGGATGAAAATGTTGCTCCAACAGAGGGAACTGGTCATGTTCTAGAAGAACTACCACTTACCCAGGTAAATTTTCCTGATGTATTATTTCTTGATTAAGGCTCTTTTAGCAAGCACTTATTTCCAGTAGGGTCCTTACCTCAGCAGACTCTAGAGACAGCTATAAGATACAAGGGAATCCGGGAACCAGTCCCTAGCTCTTATTGAATAGATTCCTTGGTTCTTTTACATGCCCAGTGTATAGCACTGATACATGTGAGGATTACCTGGATTTCTTACCAGTACACCTCTAGTTAGGTGGGAAACACTGGAAGTGTTTCTGAAAAATCCCAGGGTAGTTACCTAGGATTGAGCCCAGAACCTTAGGAGTGACAATCAGTGGTCTAACCAACTGAGCTATCATGCCACCAGTCTGATAACAATGTATACAGAGTTATGTCCCTTTTGTATGTTGCTTTAATTTGACCCTTTGATTTACTATCCAGTATTGGGGAGTGAAGTGTGCTGTCTGTGGACAGGTCTTGTTTATACATAGACCATTTCAACTGCCTATAGAAATTGTTTGATATGGCAAAAAAAATTACTTTAATAGTAAAACATTCCAAATTGCATTTTTGTTCTGTGTTTAATAAAATCTGTCTAAATGGTGACTAGTATGAAGCAACAAATGATTTTACCTGTAATCAGAGCAACAGATAAGGTGCGTATTTGCGTATTTACGCAATTAAATTTATAAAATACGCAATTGATTTTTTAAGAATGCGTATCAAAACCCGTTAAAAAAAATAAAATACGCAATTGTCTTAAAAACCCGTGCGTATTGTCATTTTCATCACCGCAAAATTAATCTGTCGTACGCTCGTAGTTTTGGACAAATTATATCGATATGCATGCTATCCGAATATTCCCGAATCAATGCTAACTAATCAACGGTCTCCAGTCTTCGACGGTCCCCGGTCTCCAAAGACCGACTAAGCCATATCAATAAAGCATGAGTCCGTCGATTTGTCTACTCAGGTCGACGGTCTTTACAGGCCGGCGGAGACCGTTGATTTTGCGGAGACCGTCAATAAGTAGGTCCCAGCTGTATCAATAGACGCTTTGAAAGCAATATGGCGTCGTACAAAAGGGAAAATGATTTGAAACAAAACAGTCGTAAATACATTTAATAAAAAAAATCAGTCGGAAAACGAACTTGTTAAAAATATTATGAAATATAACATGAGCATTTTATATAAAAAATAAAACATTTGTGAAAAGTTCTAGTAAATTGTTAATCCTATTTTCTTTTTAAAACAGTTTAAATTTTATTGATACTGAAACCATAAAATTCATATCTTCATAATTGAATACCCAATTAATCTTGAAATCATAGGGTATCGAGTTTTGGAATACCCAATTAAATGGAGCCAATACCCAATTCCAAAGGAAATGATGGAGTAATACCCAATTCACTTTAAAAGCTTATCTGTTGCTCTGCTGTAATACTTATAAATTCTACCTATATCAGTCAGTTACCTTAACAGTTACTAAACAGCAATTTTTGTTCTAACACTTACCTTCTACTGTCAACCAGTCTATCTGGATGGTTTAATTTATCTTGTGCAAGTTGGTGAAGAAAATGTCTCTGAAGATTTTTTTTTACTTTAATTGTATTAGATTTATATTTTAATAAACTGCATCAAATTAGCATCCATCAATTTTCTTATAATGATGTATCAGGTCATTAAATGTATTTAATAGATATATATTCTTAATATACACTTATTGTGTAAAGAGCATTATAGATGATTTTAAAGTTTTTGAAATGTATTTTTATAGCAGGACCAGACTAGTTGGAGACAGAGATATGAAGAGCTTATGGTAAGTTTTTATTGTGTATCTAAAGCATATTTTAGCACGACAGAAAGTTTGGGTCTTGTTAAATTGAATTCAACATGAATAGGTAATCATGTGAGATTGTGTTTATGCTCAAGTATAATGCTCAATGCAGCATTGTCATACTATGACATTTTCCTGAAAATGACATCATAAGACCCTGATTCTAGTAAGTTTGGCCTTAAAAAGCCAGTCAAAAGTAGTCTCTTGCTTGGTGCTGTTGGACTGTTCCCTTAAATGGAACCATAAAAAATGTCCTTTTTTAATCATACCTATTGTTAGAGAAATTGAAACAACTTATATAATCAATATGTTTTTGATCTCTTTATGTGTTTCCCAATAATGTCAACCCCCTTTCATGTGAATGTTACGAAACAACTCCTTACAAGGTTAAGTTTAATCAGTTAAAAAAAAACACTTAAATTTTATAAATGCTATTACTTATTATAAATAATGATGAAGTGTTTAGTGAGGTTGAGTACAATAAGGCAATAAAAAATAAATTCCCAGATTCTCATCCCTGCCAGCCCGTCAAAAACTCCCCCGGTCTAAATGATTTTTATTTTCAAATAATTTACAATAAGCTTATAGCTTCCAACACAATCAAACTATCATAAATTTGTATGAACTAAATAAACCTAAGGATGCTGGTCCTTGTGACCTGAGATTTTTAAAAAAAAAATCACGGTAAGCATGCAGCATGATTTTGTACATACACTTTATAATATGTATAGTCATGGTATAAAAGTGAAAATAAGATTTGTTTGTACTTTTTTTAGATGTTATTATTGTTAGCTATGTGGTATTTAAATAGGATATTATTTTTGTGTAGTTTCATTGGTTGATTGATTTTTAATAGACTTAACACCAGGAAAAAGTAATATTGATTACCAGAGGCAAGCATAATACATCTTTATTCAACTCTTTTGTAAAATTTAGAATTTATTTTACACTCTTTTAATATAAACTAAAAATATAATGATTATTTATGTTCAACTCAATATTTTCAGCAATAGGATACTTATTGAATTGATAGCAATGCTTGTTGTGCTGATAGTAAAATAAAATATGTAACAATATATATTTGTTCTTTTTTGCCGAACGATCAATCCTTTGGATGTCGAATATCTAAGGTTCAGTAAATTACAATCAAGATATATCATCATGTTGCTTTTATTTTCTCAATAACTATCTATTTTACATACATATAATATTACCACTTAAATAGATTATATTAGAACAAATTCCAAAAATTGACTTTGTGCATAATTCCAGAAAAAAAATTTCATCGAAATAAAAGAAAATAAAATCCAACCACGCCCATTCTTTCCAAACTTTAGATGAGAATCTAGTTATTTATTTTCTATCGCCTAAATCAAAGCATTTGTAATATAATTGCTCATGTCAATAATGAAATTATTTTAAAGGAAAAATATAAACAGCTTGAAGAAGAAAATTTGCTCCTTGCAAATAAACTTAAGGAAATGAAAGTAAAGACTGATGTTGAAGAAGGAAGAGTCATTGAAGAAGGAAATGTCATTGAAGAAGGAAATGTCATTGAAGAAGGAAATGTCAAAGAAAAGACTGAAAATGAAACTAAAAGAAGAAGGTGTATGGTGAGTATAATGTCAGTTTTTGATTTTAAAACTTTGCCATTTATAACTTCATGAAATTCTAACTGTAGACTTCTGCAAAAAAAGTTATGTGCACAGCATCAAAAGGAAACTGTTAATCAATGAATTACAGATTTATGAACCCCCCAGACTGTGACATCTGTTGTCTTGATTTGACTTTGAAGAATAATGATTAAATAATATATGTTGACTTGTGACACTAAATTTTATTCTTTAACAATAAGATAAAAAACATTGAAAATATCGACACAAACAAATGTGACTATAGAAATTATAGGTTGTAATAAAGGACATGAAGGGGGAAATTTTGGAAATACACAGAGACTATCAAAGTTTGACACATGGCAGTTATATTGTACATGAAAATTGTTAACCTTCAAAGCATGCTACTATTACTGAAGATAAGAAATTTAAACTTGGAATTGTTGTTACTAGTTGAATCAATGTAGCTGAGTTTTAACTTTGACAGTGGCTTACAGATGGTCTCTTGTTGACAGACATAACTTTGTTTTCCTCATTTTTACACCAATTTTAAGTCATCTGTCTTCATATATTTATGATTAATCTACCAAACTGCCTTTTCTGCATAATAAACTAGTAATTATGAATTTCTCTTCAAGTGACCTGCTTTTAATCCTAATGATGGAGTGATGACTGACCATTAGATAAGGTCATTTGTCATGGAGAAATTTCTCCTTGTCTGAGGATTGTCTGAGGATTGAAGCAGCAACCCTTGGATAACTATTCTGATGCTCATCCTATTAATCTAAGGCAAATTTTGAAATAAGAAAATGTGTAAGTTATAAAGAAGGCACAAACTGATATGCACCTTTAATATTTTGATACCTTTACACAGATTCCATAAATGTTTTCTCATTTAATTTTCAAAAAACTGGCTAAGTGCAATTGTATGTTTATTTCAGAAAAATATGTTTACAAAAGGTGAGAGGATTATGGCGTTTTGGCGGGATGAAAACAGTGGTGTGGAGAGTTGGCTGGAAGCCACTGTTCTATTTCCATATTCGGATGGTATGTTAATCTAAATATATCTATACATATAAAAATACTTTTCATTAAAGGAAAATAGGAAGAAATTAAACTAATATCCGATAAAATTGCACGGCAGAGTCATTGTCATAATCATTTTCCATAAAATACATTTTTTAAAAACTACAAGTTCTAGAGCATAGATGTTCTGCATAAATCTAGTGGCCCTCTACCAAAATTTTTCAATTTATAGTTCTGGGATTAAAATTGGCCGACCCTGGGGGTCATTTATTTTCCTCAAACTTTCAAAATCATCTTATTCAAGACTTTCAGTGCTGGAGCTTAGATATTTAGCTAGAAATAATGTCTAGAAGACCACTACAAAAATTGTTCAAGTTATAGCCCTTTGGTCAAAATAGGCCCTGGGATTATTGATTTTCTTAATATACATTTAGTTAATACTTAAAAAACCTAAAATTCTCAAAATACTCTAAGGGTTAAGGCCAAGGTTTTTATTTTTTGCCTGATACATTTCTATTGGACAATCACCAAGTTTTCACCAAGTTTTCTAAGGTATAGTCCTGCCATCAAAATTGACTCTGCACATGGGTTTTCCTTTTATATATATAAAAGGAAAGACATAGGCTCAGATCATTCTCTACTCCATTTATACAAACTTATTAATGAAAACTGACCTCAAGTCTTGCATGCCTTTCAATTTCATGTGCCCCCATTGATCTATGATGGAAATTCAAATTTTGATTTTAGACTTTCAGACCTCTCAATAAAAGTTTGTTGTGTACAGAATTAATTTATAACTCCAAGGGAGATTAACCACAGAATGGTAACATTCAAGAGTTATAATTCTTGGAACTAGCTGCCATTCATTATCATTTTCATATTCTTTTTCTTCTTTCAGGTAGATGTCGAGTTCAGTGGAAGTCAGATGGAATGATTTCCACTCAAAGGCACCATGAGATACAGAAATTGAAGTAATTGATGATGTCAACAAGCCAAACTTTGCAAATTATTCAACGTATAGCCTTAGACAGGTACTGCGTTCAGGGCAAAGTCAGGCGAAAACTTCACAGACTTAATTCCAGAATGTATCTTAATTTCGTTTTCGACAAGATCATTTAACTGGAGATAAGTCTATACCATTGGTCATTATAACAATGGACTAATTTTTTTTCTTATTAATTTGAATTGAATAATTTACATGGTCAAATACTCTAATTCAAGGCTTTTATAATCAAATGGTTTTTGTGTCGCCTTGAAAAAGTGACATATAGGGGTTACTTTTGTCGGCGGCGGCGTTGTCGGCGTCGGCGCCCCTAAAGCTTGTCCGGAGCATTACTCAGTCACTATAAGTCTGATTGACTTCAAACTTGGTATGCATGCTTCTTTCAATAACTCGAAGTGCACAAGGACTGGTACTCTGCAGTTCTTATTTTTTTGAGTCATTGCCCTTTGTTAATTTTCATACTTTAATTTTGTCCTGGTTATTTCTCTTCAACTAAAAAACCTATGGACTTGAAACTTCATAGGATGATAGATCTCATTAAGAAGAAGTGCAGTGCACAAGAATCGGTACTCTACATTTCTTAATTTTTGAGTTATGGCCCTTTGTTAATTTTCATACTTGATTTTTGTCCAGGCCATTTCTCCGAAAGTATAAAGTTATGGACTTGAAACTTCATAGGATGATAGAAAAAGTGCAGTGCATAAGAACTTATACTCTGCATTTCTTATTTTTTGAGTTATTGCCCTTTGTTGATTTTCTTACTTTATTTTTGTCCTGGTTATTTCTCCTCAAGTATGAAAGCTATGGACTTGAAACATCATAGAATGATAGATCTTATTGATAGGAAGTGCAGTACATAGAAACTGCTGCTCTGCACTTATTATTTTTTAGTTATTTTTCATATTTCATTTTTGTACTGGCCTTTCTCCTAAACTACATTGTTCACAAGGCGACACATCTGACTCTCAGAGTTCTAGTTTATTTTAATGTTTGTGCATGTATTATTTATATGAGTAAAATGTATGTTGTTTGTACATATGGTATATATAGTTGATGTGACAATGTATTCAATTGTAAATATGTTTTGCTCTCCAAATATGGAGGAAATAAAAGTATCTACCTCTGGAATTTCAATAACGTGGTATTATTAATATTGTAGTAAATATTTTTTACTCTTGGTTATATAGTAGGTGGCCAAAATTTTAAGCTTGTAGCATTTCATCAAACAACCCTTGATTTTCATGAAACTTAGAAAACTGATTTGTGTTATAACATGTAAGAAAGCCTTTTTTTTAAATTTCAAGTCTGCCCAATGTTAGTAAATATATTCTTGTTCTGTTTGATCAAACCTAGTTAAATTTTATAGTTTTTTAAACATCATTGCAAGTTTTTCAGTCAATTTTTAAAGTCTGTAAAATGCCATTACATTTTTAATTGTAGAAGACTAACTTATACTGTACATATGTTAGAAAAATTGTAGATGTGTTAGCATTATATTTATATATCTGTAAATTTGTTTTAATGCTATAGACTGTAAGAATATAATTCTTTTTTCATTTTGTAAAATGTTCTGTGCTGTAACATTTTGAATGAAAACTTGTATTTAAATGCTTCTATCTATTGTCAGTAATTCTTTTTTTTTTAATTTCCAAAATGTTTGGTGCCATAACATGTTGAATGCAAACTTGTATTTAAATGCTTTTATCTATTGTCAGAAAATCTTTTCTTCTGTTTAATTTGGAAATTGTTTTACATCCAAACATTTTGAATTAAAACACAGATTTAATGCTTTAGTCTAGTCATACAATAATTCGTTTCTTTTATACTTATTTCGCAAAGTGCTGAACATTTTTTTTTCAAAGTCATCAAGTTTTTATTATTTTCAAAACTTATTTGAGATAAAGAAAGTAATTTTTAAAAAATTATACAAAATGTTCGGTGCCCTAACATTTACCTTTAGTGAATTTTTTTATGCTTAAAAAAGTCCCTTTTATATATTTTGTACATGGTATATTGTAGTTCTGTAAATTGTTCGGTGCCCTAACATTTTGAATGAAAACTTGTATTTAATACTTCGGTCTACTGTCAGTAAATCTTGGGTTTAATTTGGAAATTGTTCGGTGCCCTAACATTTTTAGTTAAAACATAGATTAAACACTTAAGTCCATCGCCAGTAAATCTTTTTTTTTTAATTTGAAAAATGTTCGGTGCCCGAACATTTTGAATGAAAACTTGTATTTAATGCTTTGGTCTATTGTCAGTTAATCTTTATTTTAATTTGGAAATTGTTCGGTGCCCTAACATTTTTAGTTAAAACATAGATTAAACACTTAAGTCCATCGCCAGTAAATCTTTTTTTTTTTTAATATGAAAAATGTTCGGTGCCCGAACATTTTAAATGAAAACTTGTATTTAATGCTTTCGTCTATTGTCAGTTAATCTTTGTTTTAATTTGGAAATTGTTCGGTGCCCTAACATTTTTAGTTAAAATATAGATTAAGCACTTCAGTCCATTGCCTTTAAATCTTTTTTTTTTTAATTTGAAAAATGTTCGGTGCCCGAACATTTTGAATGAAAACTTGTATTTAATGCTTTGGTCTATTGTCTGTTTATCTTTGTTTTAATTTGGAAATTGTTCGGTGCCCTAACATTTTCAGTTAAAACATAGATTAAACACTTAAGTCCATCGCCAGTAAATCTTTTTTTTTTAATTTGAAAAATGTTCGGTGCCCGAACATTTTGAATGAAAACTTGTATTTAATGCTTTGGTCTATTGTCTGTTAATCTTTGTTTTAATTTGGAAATTGTTCGGTGCCCTAACATTTTTAGTTAAAACATAGATTAAACACTTAAGTCCATCGCCAGTAAATCTTTTTTTTTAATTTGAAAAATGTTCGGTGCCCGAACATTTTAAATGAAAACTTGTATTTAATGCTTTGGTCTATTGTCAGTTAATCTTTGTTTTAATTTGGAAATTGTTCGGTGCCCTAACATTTTTAGTCAAAATATAGATTAAGCACTTCAGTCCATCGCCAGTAAATCTTTTTTTTTTTAATATGAAAAATGTTCGGTGCCCGAACATTTTAAATGAAAACTTGTATTTAATGCTTTCGTCTATTGTCAGTTAATCTTTGTTTTAATTTGGAAATTGTTCGGTGCCCTAACATTTTTAGTTAAAATATAGATTAAGCACTTCAGTCCATTGCCTTTAAATCTTTTTTTTTTTAATTTGAAAAATGTTCGGTGCCCGAACATTTTGAATGAAAACTTGTATTTTATGCTTTGGTCTATTGTCTGTTTATCTTTGTTTTAATTTGGAAATTGTTCGGTGCCCTAACATTTTCAGTTAAAACATAGATTAAACACTTAAGTCCATCGCCAGTAAATCTTTTTTTTTTAATTTGAAAAATGTTCGGTGCCCGAACATTTTGAATGAAAACTTGTATTTAATGCTTTGGTCTATTGTCTGTTAATCTTTGTTTTAATTTGGAAATTGTTCGGTGCCCTAACATTTTTAGTTAAAACATAGATTAAACACTTAAGTCCATCGCCAGTAAATCTTTTTTTTTTAATTTGAAAAATGTTCGGTGCCCGAACATTTTGAATGAAAACTTGTATTTAATGCTTTGGTCTATTGTCAGTTAATCTTTATTTTAATTTGGAAATTGTTCGGTGCCCTAACATTTTTAGTTAAAACATAGATTAAACACTTAAGTCCATCGCCAGTAAATCTTTTTTTTTTTTAATTTGAAAAATGTTCGGTGCCCGAACATTTTAAATGAAAACTTGTATTTAATGCTTTGGTCTATTGTCAGTTAATCTTTGTTTAAATTTGGAAATTGTTCGGTGCCCTAACATTTTTAGTCAAAATATAGATTAAGCACTTCAGTCCATTGCCTTTAAATCTTTTTTTTTTTTAATTTGAAAAATGTTCGGTGCCCGAACATTTTGAATGAAAACTTGTATTTAATGCTTTGGTCTATTGTCTGTTTATCTTTGTTTTAATTTGGAAATTGTTCGGTGCCCTAACATTTTCAGTTAAAACATAGATTAAACACTTAAGTCCATCGCCAGTAAATCTTTTTTTTTTTAATTTGAAAAATGTTCGGTGCCCGAACATTTTGAATGAAAACTTGTATTTAATGCTTTGGTCTATTGTCTGTTAATCTTTGTTTTAATTTGGAAATTGTTCGGTGCCCTAACATTTTTAGTTAAAACATAGATTAAACACTTAAGTCCATCGCCAGTAAATCTTTTTTTTTTAATTTGAAAAATGTTCGGTGCCCGAACATTTTGAATGAAAACTTGTATTTAATGCTTTGGTCTATTGTCAGTTAATCTTTATTTTAACTTGGAAATTGTTCGGTGCCCTAACATTTTTAGTTAAAACATAGATTAAACACTTAAGTCCATCGCCAGTAAATCTTTTTTTTTTTAATTTGAAAAATGTTCGGTGCCCGAACATTTTAAATGAAAACTTGTATTTAATGCTTTGGTCTATTGTCAGTTAATCTTTGTTTAAATTTGGAAATTGTTCGGTGCCCTAACATTTTTAGTCAAAATATAGATTAAGCACTTCAGTCCATTGCCTTTAAATCTTTTTGTTTTTAATTTGAAAAATGTTCGGTGCCCGAACATTTTGAATGAAAACTTGTATTTAATGCTTTGGTCTATTGTCCGTTTATCTTTGTTTTTATTTGGAAATTGTTCGGTGCCCTAACATTTTTAGTTAAAACATAGATTAAACACTTAAGTCCAACGCCAGAAAATCTTTTTTATTTAATTTGAAAAATGTTCGGTGCCCGAACATTTTGAATGAAAACTTGTAATTAATGCTTTGGTCTATTGTCAGTAAATCTTTGTTTTAATTTTGGAAATTGTTCGGTGCCCTAACATTTTTTGGTTAAAACATTGATTAAAAACTTGAGTCCATCGTCAGTAAATCTTTTTTTAATTTGTAAATTGTTCGGTGCCCGAACATTTTGAATGAAAACTTGTATTTAATGCTTCGGTCGATTGTCAGTTTATCTTTGTTTTAATTTGGAAATTGTTCGGTGCCCTAACATTTTTAGTTTAATAAATTTTTTGATGCTTTAATCTGGTCAATGACAGTAATTCATTTATTTTTCATTTCACAAAATGTTCGGTGCCCGAACATTATGTAGTAGGAGAATAATTGTTGCCAAGAAGTTTTAGATATAGAAGTTAAATTAGAAATGTGAATTGTGTATGTAAATATTTGTTCTGTTAATAAAATTGCTTTGGATATTTCAATGATTTTAATAAAGAAATGTCCATTTATATAAATTTGCCTTGATTTTTATGTACCAGTTTATCCACTGAAATGACCAAAAGAGCCATAATAAACAGGAATGATTGGACATTCCTCTTTTATATTGTACGCTGTTACTTGAATATGAGATGTGAAAAGATAGCGTATGCACTGTGAAGAAACCCTCAGATTTAATTAATACTATTATGGCGCGTTTGCTTGTGAAAATTTCTATGATATTAATTTGGTTGAGATTGAAATATTTGCTTAAATCTGGATTTTAAGCTAGAGATCAAAATATTTCAGGTAACGAATATTACTTTGAATTCAAATTAACAGCTGCAATAGAAAAGTCGCTCTTATATTAATAATGTGTATTTGAATTTGTTAAAAGAAACCTCAGTTTTTGTATTTCGTGGAAACAAAATTTTATTTTATCGTGTGTTCTTTGAAAACAGTACGAGTATTCCCATAAAATGCAAAATTATATCTGTAATATTATCAAATACGATTTGCATATATAAATAAGTAATCCACTTAAAAACACGGAATAAATCGTCCTTTTTTCGGACAGAATCGTTTTAATTAGATACGTTATAAGCGGCATTCAGCTTTTCTAAAGGATAAATTAATATTGTGCCCTTAAATAAATCGTTTCATATGATTGTCAAATAAAGTTAAAATTGATGATATTAAAATAAGTTAAGGGGCCGATCTGTTTTCTATGGTGGCTGATTTGTGCCATTTTGCGTTTTCGCCCCGCGACCCCGCCAATCGAAAAGTCGAGAATTAACAATTAAAATGGAGGGGCGCGAATTGCACAAATCAGCCACAATAGTTTCCCGATCGACTTCTACCGCGTGATAGTGATGTATAAGATGCACTTTTACAAGATAAAATTACTGGAATACTTAGTTTGAAACAACTCAGAATTGTTTAATTTTTTCCCAACAGAAAATAAAAGCTGAAGGCCACTTTAAACATAATCATTATCTTATATGCTTTCGTTGGATACGTTCGTTCGCAACATTTATTTTTCATAGCATGTATCGTAACTTCCCTATCAAAAATGATATTTTAAACATTATGCTGTAAATAACCTTTCAAAGTGAAAAAAAATATGTTTGAGAAATTAGTTTTGATTACCAGGTTTGAAGGAAAATACATTCGACATAAATTCGGCACAATTCGCCACCCCTTGTCATTATTTCAAAGATATGCTGTCGCATGTATTATCGTTCATTTACAAATATATAGCCAATACTTATATTTGTTTGTAAAATGCATGCCCTTGTTTTATTACAGTGACATGTGCATTTTATAATAATAAAAAAATTTTTTTAAAGCGAAAATGTAAATAAGTATCCAAATCCAGTGTGCATCACTTCTAAATTAAAAACATGCTGCAAATATTAGACATTTTTCTTATAAACATTCGTGATTGTTTAATTATCTTTATTTTTGTTCAAAAATAAAATTTCGTTCACAATCAATTTTGTTTTGATTTAATGTGATATGAACGAATTTCACGTGAGCCGGAGCACGTGTAGATTTCTTGAAGCAAAATATAATTCCCATACGCCGGATGACGTAATAATAATGCATTCCTGAGTTGCATTTCTTAGAAACAACATATTTTCTCAAGAAAGTGTACTTTGCATTTATTTTGCAGAAGCAGTAAACAGATGTCATGTTTAGGAAAAAGGTTAAAATTGTAGTATTATACGGAAGAGCATTAGTGCCAGGTGTATGTTTTTTATTAACTCGAAATTTCGAGTTACTAACTCGAAATTTCGAGTTACTAACTCGAAATTTCGACTTACTTATCTCGAAATTTCGACTTACTAACTCGAAATTTCGAGTTACTAACTCGAAATTTCGAGTTACTTATCTCGAAATTTCGACTTACTAACTTGAAATTTCGACTTACTAACTCGAAATTTCGAGTTACTTATCTCGAAATATCGAGTTACTAACTCGAAATTTCGACTTACTAACTCGAAATTTCGACTTAGTAACTCGAAATTTCGACTTAGTAACTCGAAATTTCGACATACTAACTCGAAATTTCGACTTAGTAACTCGAAATTTCGACTTAGTAACTCGAAATTTCGACTTACATTGCACGACTTTCATTGGTTGCCGGTGAAAGCAAGGATTGAATTCAAGATACTTTCTTCCGTGTGTAGCTGTTGCACATTGAACAGAGCACCTTTTAACATTTATTTTTAACAGAACAATTTTATATAGGGTCAAATGTCCACACATACTGAACATATCCTTCGCTTTTTTTGTGGAGGGGGGGGGGGATGTAAAATCACACTTTCCACATTTTCCGTGTTAACCGGGTGTTTTTTTTTCTTAAGCAGCACAATACAACCATCGTATGGAGAAAACAACAAGTCCCAAAACCCACCCTATTGTAAACTGTGCAATATCATGTGTTAAATAAGTTTTAAATGACGTGTATTACGCCAGTAAGTCTGTCACGCTTTCTTTATACAAATAATGGTTTTTGTAACATTATTCATTATTTACTAATACATGTACTTTGATTCATATTGTGTTGATAAAAAGTTGATAAAAGTGAATACTTGTTATAATATATATATGTTGGGAACAATATAAAAGCATCCGATTTTACAAAGAAATATAGTCAGTAAAGGCCTCAGCACGCCCTATTTTGGCCGACGCCGCGATACTTTCCTCAGATGTACGGAATGCCGTTAGGGCCATTGCCTATGAATGTGTTTGATCTGAAACGCGATAGTCGATAGTACGATGGTGAAAACGCGAAATCACGAAACTACGATGGTGAAAACGCGAAAGCACGATGATGAAAACGCGAAAAAGTACGATGATGAAAACGCGACAGTACGATACTACGATGATGAAAACGCGATAAACTATCGTGTTTTCACCATCGTACTGTCGCGTTTTCACCATCGTAGTTTCGTGATTTTCGCGTTTTCATCATGTCGTACCATTCGCGTTTTTCATCATCGTGCTTTCGGCGTTTTCACCATCGTAGTTTCGTAATTTCGCGTTTTCACCATCGTACTATCGACTATCGCGTTTCAGATCACACACATTCATAGGCGATGGCCCTAACGGCATTCCGTACAGATGTCCCACACGTGAAGTATAGGATCGTTTTTTTTTTACAGGGATGAGAAGAATATGATTTAGTGAAAAGATATGTTTGAACAGATTGGGATACAATACAACGTCTTAAGAACGCCTGAACGTACAAATTAAAGGAAGCCTTGTATTTTTTAGGTCGGGTGTGTACATGCCATTACTAAGTTTAAGTTAAATTTCAATAGTTTTTGTCCAGGCACCCGTTTCTCCATCTCCATCGTTCAACGTCACTCCCTACTATATCTTATACCATCTAACTAATAACTTTGGCCGGGTTAGTATGTCGAAATTTCGAGTTAGTATGTCGAAATTTCGAGTTAGTAACTCGAAATTTCGAGATAAGTAACTCGAAATTTCGAGTTAGTAACTCGAAATTTCGAGTTAGTAAGTCGAAATTTCGAGTTAGTAAGTCGAAATTTCGAAATAAGTAACTCGAAATTTCGAGTTAGTAAGTCGAAATTTCGAGTTAGTAAGTCGAAATTTCGAGATAAATAACTCGAAATTTCGAGTTAGTAAGTCGAAATTTCGAGTTAGTAAGTCGAAATTTCGAGATAAGTAAGTCGAAATTTCGAGTTAGTAACTCGAAATTTCGAGTTAGTAACTCGAAATTTCGAGTTATTAAAAAACATACACCTGGCACTAATGCTCTTCCGTAGTATTACGAGTGTTAATGTTCTTTTTTAAATGCCCCATATATGTGTGTTTTTATTGATGTAATACTTTCAATTTCAGGATGTCATTTGACACAAACTGTAATAGCTAAATATAGATTCTATTTACATTTTTTGGCTTAGCACTATAATCTTCTAGAATTAGAGTTCTTATTTAAGGCACGTCTTAATGATTATATATATGACTTTGCAAAGTATTAATAATACATTAATTATTGTTAGTAATATATATGTGATCATTTTATTTCTCTCAGTGCATCATACATGATACAAACATAAGTTATAGTAAATAAACAGTGAATATTTGTAAAAGACAGCAGATGTGCTTGGCAAGTCATTTATGTACAGAGAATAATGACAATACATTAAAAGATTAACCATCCATTGTTTTTTTCTTTCTTAGAACTCCTAAATTGAATAGTAAATGAATGATAACCCATAAAAGAAAAGCTTATAAATGACTGTTTTGAAAGTTGATTTGCAAATAAATGATTCTTCTCCTTCTATAAACTTAAGTACACACAACTTAATGCTATTGTTAATTTGTAATACACTTTTTACTGTAGAAAGAAATTATTTTACTGATAATATATTCTGTGAAACGTGCACATAAAATAATTATCCCAATGTGTAGTGTAAATAGTATAATAGTGTACCATGTAGAAATGTGTATTATATAGTTAATCAAGATTATACCTCTACTTTTAACGGTTTAGTTTATAATCGTCCTGGATGAACTTTTGTTGTAAATTCAACAGATTGCAAGGGTGGTACTATTGTTATGCTTTAAAAACGGCTGCTTGTATTTGGTTATCACAAATAATCAGTAAGGGGGACTACCCTCTGTAAACGAAGTATACTGAACACATTTATTTCTTCCCATGACAAAAAAATAAGATGATAAAACGTTAAGGCATCAATAACCAAAAAATTTATTTAAAAAATTTAAAAAAAGGCCTTAACATTTTTTTTTTATTTGCTGTGAATTTTTCCGCCCCCCCATCCATAAAAAAAAGTGAGAAAACCTTCTGTTTAAAAAACCCCCCCTTTTTCGCCAAAAAATTTTTGGATTTGAATTTTTAAAAATTTATATAATTAAATTTAATAAAATGGCTTTTTTTAAAGAACACATATATTGGGGGAAAAAAAAAAAAAAAAAAATCTTTGTTCGCGATAAAAAAACCATTATAAACTACATTTTAAAAATTTAAAAAATTCGCTCCTTGTGAATTTTTAAGGGAAAGGCTTTTTTCAAAAATTTTCATTTGATAAAGGAAAAAAGGGGTAAAAAACGGAAAAAAAAACTTTTAATTTTTAATTAAATAAATTAAAAGCATTAAAAAAATTTTTTATCCCCGACGTTTCTGGGATCCTTAATATTTTACGGTAAGAATAAAATATAAAATGCTTTTGGGTAGATCCGAACGGGGAGGAAGAAAAAACGTTCTAACCCCTGAAACACTGTATAATTTAAAAATAAAGGTCCTTCCAATTCTTTAAATAATTTTAAACAATTTTAAAGATGGTTTTAAAATTTTAAGGGATTTTTTATTATTACATTTTAATTGTTTTTGGAAAGGGGGAATTTTTTTTTTTAACGTCATTAGTGTTTTAATGTTTTATTTCGTAATAAATACCTGGTATATTTAAAAAAAAGGGAATTTTAAAATTAATACCTAAAACGGAAAGAATATTTCCCCTTTGGGGAATTCTGTCCTTTTTTTTTTTTTAAAAATGGAAGGGGAAAGTTTTAATTTTTTAATTTTTATAAAAATTTTTAATTTTTATAAAAAACAGATAATTGTTTTAAAAAAAATTAAATGGAATAAACTAGATTATTGTGGGTTTTTTTCGGCAATAAACTTGAATCAGTTATTTGCAAATATTAATGATATTTGTGTCTTAACATCGTGGTCATTTGCATCTTTTAAGAACGAACATTAGTATACGTGATGGTAGCATAGTGGTATCTGCCACATAAACAAGTGATGTTGATTCTAGTTCATTCCCGGGTTCCGACCATATTAAGGTACCTGTTAGTTTCTAATATATGTTGAATGCAGCAGAATATTGTATCTAGAAATATTAGATTTTTTACCCTTTTTTGTATTTTTGTAAATTTTCATTTATAGATTGTAAAACTATATACTTGTTTAAAGTTGTAAACACTAAATTAATTAGGTGTCAGTTCTGAGCCCTTTTTGTATTTTGTAAATTTTCATTTATAAATTGCAAGTATATATACTTACAAGTTAGAGACACTAAATTAAGCAAAATGAACATGCTTAAACTTAAAACATGTTACATAAAGTTACAGTCTAATTTACAGGTATACATGTGGTGTATAGGCGTTAAAATGTAGTATACCTTGTGTCAGTATTCAGCACACTTTTTAGTGTTAATTATATTCATAGCCTTATATTATTTTATCCATACAGAGTGTAAATGCAGAATCACGAATTAAAACGAACGCTATATCTTTACTGTGAACTGACCGTACCATACATTTCTGTTACAGGCGACTATATATTATATCTCTTCTATCTTTATATATGATACATATGATATTCAATAATTTCACTGTAGCTACAGGACGTCGGTTTTGTTTTATACTGCTATTTTATAGGAGGTTAGTTGTCCGAACAAGATTAAAAACTCAAGTGTTTGCGCGAGATTGCACTCGTTTACACTCTTTATAATATAAAAAATATATTTTTAAAAAATCAAAACAATAAAAATATTTATTTCAAGCTCTATTCATTCATGAGGTACATAAATATAATATGTATAATAGACAATGTTCTTTGATAGTAAGAATGGATATAGTCAGAAATAAACTTACAGATTTATGAAAAATGAACCTCAAGTTTACATGGAGAAAAAATAAGTTATTCAATCATCAAGTTTTCCATTTCTCAAAATCACCTTCAAGTTTTTAATAAATTTATGATCACTTAGTTTCTGACCATATGCATTTAGAAATCAGTTCCTGCACAAAAATTAAAGAATTAATTCATTATCAGACAAAAGACATTGCTGTCTCCTAATATCTTATAGATAGATAATGTATTGACGTAAACATTTAGTACATATTCATTACACCACATAGTATTACATTTGTATAGCATATTTAATATGCATTATCATGGTACATGACAAAAAGTATACGCACAAAATGTTCTGTTCAACATACATTAAATTCTATGTAATTGTTGTATAAATAATCCACTGTAGCCTATTTATAAGGACGTATGTCTTTCAACCCAGGGATAATGATTGTAGAATGATTAATTTTCATAAGAATACTAGAGAGTTAATTAGTTATCAATATACATGTATGTTGAAGGAAGTTGGTATTGATAAAAAGATTAACATAAAAAAAAAATAAAAAAAAAATGAATAAATGAATAAAATAAAAATAAATAGAAGAACGTAAAAAATGATACCTTAATGTTTGCTTCTTAAGGTTATCATGTACATGCATGAGGGGGATACCGTTATTACTTAAACGTAGAAAAGAAGGGAAAAAACGGAAAGAAAAGAATGAAAGAAAAAATCACAAAATACGCTTCATTACTTCTGACATACTGTAGACCTTAAATATCATTTAGATATATTGAATTGTTAAGTTTACACACAATACAATACAGTACTTGCATGTCTAATGGCTATAGATATTTTTTAAGTATTAAATATCTACCTGATAATGTAAAAGAAAAAATAACAGTTTTATTTGTATACGATCTCTTTAATTTGTTTTAAAGAAAGAAATGAATTCTCGAGAAGACAATTCAGCTAATGAATCACTCGCTTCACCTATGTACATGTATACACTGTTTATACATGTATCTGCTAATAGAAATGTGTGAATTGTTTTAATTAAATGTTTCACCTTCATTTATCGACTATTTCACATCACTAATTGTCTAGAAACACGCACATTTCGAATATTCATATTTCATATTTATTAGTCGAAACACAAACTTCGTTCTTTCACATAGTTAAGGATATAGAATTTATTTACAAAAATGTATGCATCAAAATTGTTATCAAGTGCCTGTCTTAATCCATTAACTTTCTTCTTTCATTTTATATCATGGACATTTACACAGAAAATGGCAAAAAAGACGGAACCGGACCTGGTTGACGAACAGACGGACGAAGAAGCGTTCAAAGGAGAAGGTAACACAATATTACTAATTCCTTTAATTGTAATTGACCTTCACCTGCTGGAACAAAAAGTGCCAGTTTCGATTCCGGCCGGCCGGCACCTCCACGTACTTTGACAAGGTTCTTGATTGTAAGCAGCAGTCAAATTATTATTATGATATCTAATCCCTAAAACTTTAAATTGACTAAGTTAAAAGCAGAAGGACAAATCCTTTTAAGAAAATCACAAATTTAAGAAAATCAGCAATTTAAGGGTTAAGCTGTTGATTCTGATAATATAGTCTATCTTTGACAAATATATCTGTCTTAGAACAAATAAGAAATGTTCTCATACCTGTAACTTCTGGAAGAAGATTACTTTGTTAGATACATAAATGTTTTGTTGGAGATTTATAACCTTGATTTATTTCAATAAAGGTTAGAATTTTTGGCTATTCGATGCACGAACGTCCAGCCTCTTTGTCCGTTTAAGTAAGAGTTACGGACTCATATGGCCTTTTAACCATCACCGAAGATGGATAAATACTCTACTTTATCCTCACCAAAAAGGTTTGTTTATATATAATAAAATAAGTCTGAAATAAAACTGGCTTTCTGTTCAATTGCTGCTACATCAGCATTGCATTGTATTATTTTAACATTTGGATGGAATCATTTCTGCTGCAATTGTGAATTAAAATGTTATCAGTTTATTTACATCTAATAAGACATACATTATATGTTACAAAATTATCATTTTATATGTAATTACAGGTGTCACTACCTACCACTGTGTTCAAAATATTGAAATAAGTATTATAAAGTATATTTATAATTTTATATGTAATTACAGGTGTCACATCCTACCAATGTGTTCCTAATTATACAATTATCTTACAAATTATCATTTTATAAAAAGTGTCACAAACCGCCACTGTGATCCAAAGTATACATTTATCTTACAAATATTTTTATATATGATTATAGGTGCCACAACTAGCCACTACGTACCAAAGACTGCACGTGACAAATGTCAAAACAGAGAATGTGGGCAATTATTTTCCCGACCTCATCATTTAAGAAGACCCCATCATTGTAGAAGGTAACTGTTTATGTAAAACTATACATACACGTGCTCATAAGACCTTATGAAGCCGGTTATAAACAACAGTATAGAGTGAGTCAAGCATGCACAATTTTGCATTTTTTCCAGACTCTAAAGTGTTGACTGTAAAGGTCTTGTTTATTATAGTGTCACCCCTACTGAAAGGGCCAGCCATTTCTGACTTATGAGACACCTTTTGCTCGCATACCATGTACCTCCCAATTCCTACCACTATGCCAGGCGCCAGGCGGATAGAAACCGGTAACCATTCATTTTAACTACCTCGCGGCTTACGAAGTGGCCATTCGCAACGAGGCCAACGAGAAACATTCATCCTTCAATAATGGCTCCCCGTGGAGCTCTAACCGTCGACCTCCCTATCCGTAGGCGGACGCCTTAACCACTAGGCCAACGGTACAGTACCGGTTGACTGGTTATTTATAGATACTTTTTGAGACTAAAGTCTTAGTGTTTCTGGCTTAGATAGATGTAATTTTGTTATCAATATAACACTTATGCTATGAGATATGTATAATGTTGAAGGTTAAATTGCTGTTTTGATGTCACATAGTATGTTAACATATCTATTTCAAATGATATATTCATATTTACTATATATAAATCACAAACCGTATAAACAGTCTCCGTAAAATGCTATATTTTTTTTCCAACTTATTTCCACGGTAAGATGGTTTATACATATTATATTACCCATTAATGTCACTATATAAACAAAATAATTTACCTTTCTCAGACAGAAGAAGAAGCAAAAGATCTGTTTTTCAGTCCAATATTGGAAAATATGCCTGAATATTTAAACGTAAAACAACAACAACAAAACACGCACGCACGCACGCGCACGCTCACACACAAAACAAAAACACACAGACAAAAACATCACTCAATAAATACAAGTCAGGCATATATATTTGTAATATATTCATGTTTCATAATAATATTAATATGAAATACAATATCATAATATAATCATATTTCATAATGATATCAAATACAATATCATGTAGATATACGTACTACGTTTAACATTATGTGAGTTAGTCACAATGGATTGTAAAGTTTTACATACTACTTTATGGCGGTGTGTATGTGCGGTACAACTGGTTATATGAACACTTATACCTTTTTTACAGGTGTGGTGAAATATTTTGTCGACCATGTTTACAATATACTAGACGCTTGAATGCCATGGCTCAACCTGACCCTGATGGTGTTCCCTGTAAGGTAATATTCCCGTAATTATGTGCTAAATAAATTTTAGCGTTGTGTTGTTAAATGTCAGTCAAACACGCAACAACAATTATCCCAACCATAATTTTAAAATTGTTCTGTGGTTTCAAACAATTTGTCAATAAGTTTGTTTTGTAAAGTTTAAAGATAAGACACCCCTACCAAAGTTAAGCAAAATTTTCATTAATAGGGAAGGAAGAAAAAAAAAATTTTCAAAAAATGTTTGTCATTTGTCTCAACAGGGGAAGTGTTTAAAAAAGTATTTCGGTAATAAGCCCTAGATCTACAACTGAACCCTTTCTTTCAAGTCACGAATTTGATGGGACAAAGACTAATTAAAAATTCGGTTTTTGTGTCCCTAACCGTAATAGCAAAAAATCGACCTGTTTTTAAAATGAACCAAAAAATTTTTTACTCAAGAAATTATGTAAAATTCTATACTTCTCTCATAACAATTAAAGCACGCCTTTTACAATATGTTTTTGTCATTATCTATTCACAGGTATGTCTGA
This sequence comes from Ruditapes philippinarum, assembly GCF_026571515.1. Taxonomy (NCBI): domain Eukaryota; kingdom Metazoa; phylum Mollusca; class Bivalvia; order Venerida; family Veneridae; genus Ruditapes; species Ruditapes philippinarum. The sequence continues at coordinate 231,473 of NW_026864948.1, read as the reverse complement.
CTTGTTTTGAAGATCGAGTTTTGTATCTTGGCTGCACTCAACGGTCACAGACAGACCTATTTCGTCTGTTAAGAAAACAATGTAAAGATGAGATGACAGATATTGTGTATGAATATGAAATAACAACAAGGAACGCATCCGAGCAACCAAGATTCTGGAAAGATCAGTAAGTAAACTGTTCAGGTTTGGTTGATTTGAATGGACTTCGCTTAATTTCTTCGTGAATATGTTAGGCAATCCATACCATTAAAAACGCTTAGTTATTTTCTAAGATTCACAAACGTTTAATCGTTTTGCTATGTTTTTTGTGTAATTTTTAGCAGCGAAATCCAGTTTCAAATATGATTTTGTTGCGCTAATGCAAGTAGATATATTATATTTTTGTTTTGTTTTGAACGCATTCGTTTTTGTCGTGTCTGTTTTTAGCTCACCTAATTCACCTTAACACGTGATAAATGTGAGTTTACGTGACCGTCCTCCTCCCGTCGTGTTTTATGGCGTTTATAATTGGTGTCTGGACAATAGCAATTCCATTTATGATACTTTCTTGAAGAAATTTTATTTTTAATTCATGCAAAGAACTTTAATTACTAACAGGGATCCATTTATAAAGAGGCAGATAACTCACAGTAGTGACTTTTTCAAGAATTATGGTCTCATAAATAATATTTTTCTTTTAAATATTGCTAATTTTTTATTGAATTTATCAGATTTATACTTTGACAAAACAACATGTAGGCAAAACCTTCATCTGGGGCAATTCATGTATGACAATGACCTTTACACGACCTTGACTTGCAAGGCCAATTGATTAAATTTTATACATGTATGTGCGATAACTTTGTTATTAACAGAAAGATTTGAATCACACTTTGAAAAATAAACTTTTATGTGAACGATTCAAGTACGGTCTTCATCTCTAAATTACTATGAATTTCAAGGTCAAATATGAAATTTATTAAAATTCTATATAAGTTTAATAAAATTAATATACTGACACAACGACAGCGCCATATTCAATGAAGTGAAAATGTTACATTGAACCCTGAAAAACATTGTCTGTCAAGGTTAATTAAAAAATAAACATATCAAACTTGTTATAGTCTTGTTTTAATTGATGGATTAGGTTCATACTTGGACAAAATCTTTTATCTTGAGTTTAAAAGTTTGACCTTAACCTTTAGATCATCTTGACCAACCAGATCTTAGTTGTTTAGTATGAAGCTGACTTCTTGGAACCTTCATTTGGGTTTAAGGTAATTTAAGTTAAAATATTTTGGCTCAAACTAGATTGTTCTTCCATCATGTAACGCTGCACTCCGCTATATTTCTATCAAAAATTCAATAACAAACCTAATCCCCGTAAAATATCATTGTTTGTAATAACAATATGATAGTGACGTCACAATCTCTATATTAAACAAACTATAATTATCAAGAGCAGACATTTATTTTCAGGTGAGCGATTAAATCCATTATATCCCTCTTTTTCTTTTATATGTTTTTTTTTGTTTGAAGCAAACACCGCGATAATAACCCGGATTTGTATTGATAACACTTTTCCAAAATTCATAAAAAAGCAAAGGTTATGATACAAACCATTTTGACACTAGATTAATCTATCTTAAGTAGTCTGGTTTTCCCCTCTCACAACGAGTGTATGCTATTTTACAAAGGCATTTGACATTCCATGATTTATCATTTACACATCTTTTAAATTGAAATAAATGTGAAATAAGATAAACAACACAGAAGGGAAACGCAAAATGGAATAACTTAATACCCTGTATCTTGTTATCAATATTAATCGTGCTTAACATGACGGTTTTTTTTAAATTATGTTTTAATAATATATTTTATATAATTTTCAGATTCAAAATAGACACTACGCAAGAGTGCCTGAGACTTCTCAGAGGCTTTAAGACAACGATGAGCGGTTATGATACATTGAATACAGTAAAAGAGATCAAAGGAAAAATGAATGTACCGACATGGCAAAAATCTATGTTTTGGGCGGTAAATTATCATTTTTTTTAAAAAATTGAATTGACTTATGACTTTGATACATACCTTTTACAAGTGTCAATATTAACAATGCAGAAGTGTAGATATTATAAATTATCATATTGTTTTTATATGCTTATTCTCATTGCGGATCATGATTCATTATGATAATTGTTGTTCACTGTAATTAATGTTACTCTTTATTAACATTCATTTTCTAAATTGTTGTTCATATTTATAATTTACTGTGATAATGTTTGTTACAAGGAAAAATTTCATTATGAAATTATTTTAAAGATAACTAAATACAATAACTGTTGTTCATGGTGGTATGTAGCTATAATAATTTTTGGTATTCACGATAATATTATGATGAATGTTGTTTATGATGATGACAATTTAGTAATTATTTAGGTTTATCCCCGTTCATGATAATATTTCATTATGAATTTATGATGTTAGTTGTTCATGAGATGATAATAATATATACATGCATTCATTTGTTAATCGTTGTCTGGATAAATATATTTCCAGCTTGAAAGTCAAACCACGAGATGTCGGCAATGTGACAGTAAGCTTGGTCGAATAAAGAAGATGAGGAATTGCAGGGTGTGTGGACTTACATTATGTAGGATATGTTCACAGAAAGATTTATTACTTTACTTTGAAGATGGGCAAACGGACAATATCCCCCATCTTGCTATTATCAGATACGAAGGGGTATGTGAATTTTAGAGAATTGTTTTCCACTTGAAGACAAACAGAACATTGTTTTATAGAGAATACATTGTTGATGGTCGAAAGTGTTGTCTTGGCGAGCTTTAACTGCTTTCAATTTGGTCGAATGACCCCTATGTAAATAATCTTCTGCCGATGTAAAGAGTTCCAGTAATTCGCTGAAAAGTACACTTTTTGAAAACTCAAATTTATTTCATTCAAACAATTTTTCTTTTCTTTGATATTATAAATTGCAGAAAACACCAAACATCAACATAAAATATCTTAGTTTTTATTTCATACGCATTGCTTAACCATGTGATGTAATGACTGGAGATAGCTAAGTTTATCTGACAATGCTTTCTCTCATTTTCTGAAATAAATTCATCTAATACAGCTTATATCGATATATGCAGTAAATATATCTCTTTCAAAATATACATTTCAGTGTAAGTGACGAATAAATAAAAAGTAACGACATTTTATTTCTGTTTGAAGTGTCCAGAAAAGGAGCCTAAGGTATCAGTATTACTCCGCTGCTGTGATGACTGTAAAAAAGAAATAGTCCGCCGACAGATAGCAGACAACAAATGGTATTTACAGAAGCCCAAACCGCCAGATCTTCAGTCCGAGATGATCCGAATGGATGACCGTTTCCGGCAACTTATTAACGACATCAAAGAAGAAATAGAAAAGGTTACTGAAGATATTTTTGTGTATGCTAATACATAAAACCATTGAAATTTGATAGTTAGCAGTGTAACAATATGCTTAATATTCCAGTTTTAGAATTTGATTGAAAAAAGGCTTTTATCTAAAGTATCGTAGAATTTGTTTTGCAAAGTCAAAACAGAAATCAAAAGAGTTTATCCTGAAAATTAAGCATTAAATGACTACATTAATATATAAATAACACATGGGTTTGTGGGTAACAGTAAAAATATCATCCCGAGGAAAATACTGTTACCCGAGGCGTAGCCGAGGGTAACAGTATTTTTACGAGGGATGATATTTTTACTGTTACTCACAAACCCATGTGTTATTTATTTTATTACCCCGAACAAAAATACTGAGATGATCTGAAATTGTCAACTAAATCTAACTGTAACAAAAATAAACCAAGAGTAACAATAACTAAACTGTCCTTACCTTTTAAGTTTTAAGTGTACTTTACTGTACTGTACTCAGTAGGCCTAACTTCTCTTTTCTTTTATTCTTTAAGCAAGTGATGATATCTACAAATCATAAACATACAATAAGCTAGGTTTTATTTAGGAAACAAAACACTAACCCATTTACACGGTTATGATCTGTGAAATCTGATCCTTCTGTTTCCAGAATATTCTTAGCATGGTTTTTGACAAAATAACGATGATATCCTATGTCCACCATATCTGTCATTTGTCTGTAACGTGTCACTGATAAAATTTGTTAAATAATCCTTTGTTGCATGCTTAGATCTTCTGCATGCTCCAGTTTGACACATAATTATTTACATTGCAATTACTTCAGTTGAAAACGGATGTTCATTTTTTGACTATTCAGCAAAAAGATATTTTATACGCGAAAAGCACACCAGGGTGCAAACAACTAAATTTTATGAGTGTCATAGGGACTCCAGAGGAGAAATTGATGTCCTATCGGGGTTTAACGTTGAAAATAAGAATGAATCGAGAGAAAAAATGGCGGCCATTTTATTTCATTTTATTAAGGAAATAGACCACGTGACCTCTTAAAAAATACTGTTACCTATGTAACAGTACAAAATTTTTAGTCATGTGGTACACTTGCATTAACAGTAAAAATAACTCCCAGAGGCCTATGGGAAATTAGCATTACGAAAAAAGTGAGGGGTAATAATATAATCTACCACGCATCGGGAACTTTCTATTGATGAATAAGATAACTCTGTATCTATATAATTAATTATGAGTCATAAACATACATATATTTGGTAAAAAAAATTGTGAAACCACTAAATAGCTGCTGTTGTTGATGTTGTTTTTATGTTATGTTTCTTTATACCTTTACAGCTTCAGTCAATCATTAACGAGCCAGTTGAAGACAATGAAGACGTTTTTGGAGATGACAGTATTGACGGTGTAGTGGAGTTTGAATCCAATATGACAGTATTACAAATAAAACAGTCAGAAATCGACAATATAAAGGTTCGTTAAATAAATTAACTTTCGTATTAATGTTAGCTGACTTACTATATACAGTTACTTTTTGTTTGTGATAAGTGAAAAGAGGACCAGCGAGGGTCATGAGAGAATGGTGTAATATCGCGTCTTTGATCTTTTTGTCGCGCCAAGGAAAACACGACAACAAAAAGAAAGGAAGGCAGAAACACAACACCTAATTTTTGCAATGTTTTAGCTGTGATCCGAGCTTGGCTTAGCGTTTTTGTGTTGGCAGAATGAAAATCTTAAAAATGCGACAAAGGGGTGGGTTAGAATTTTCAAATAGCCATCAAATCTGTCATGGGTAATAGTAACACACTATTGTAGATAAAATTGCAGAGTTTTTTAGTAAAATACAAAGAAAGTGGAACATGTGTCACAACCCTACTAATGTCACTTGGACAACATATCGATCGAGTCATAGAGATAGGAAAGTTGGCAAAAATATCTATTACTATTTGGAGACAAGGTTTCTTGAAAGAAATCTTACATGTTTTTTATCATCATAGTGCACTGTTTATTATTACAAATGTTGTAAAGTGTAGTTTTTACATACGATCATTTCAGCGAAACTTTCTCTTACAATTATTATTTATACTAATGTTAAGCGTTTTCTATTACATCCTTTATAATGGTTTTATCACTAAAATTTTATGTACAGCTAAGGACTTATTATTTTCGTTCCAGGAAAATGTCAATAAAAGTTTACAGACGTTTTTCAACATGTATACAGAATTGAAAAACATATTGAAAACAACCAGGAAAACTTTATCACAAAAACAACTCGTCTTTGTAATGAACTATTTTATAGTAAGTACAAATATTTAATCTTACTTTTCATTCTTACTGATTTATAAATAAGAAATAGCATTTATTCAATAATCGTCTATTTTATGTAGAATAACGGCTTTAGTGCATAATTCTTTTTACTTTTTCTAACTTCATTGCAAAAAAAAAAAAAAAAAAAAAAAAATCTGCGAACACGACTATACATTAACAGAGAACAAAACATGCATTAACAGGCAGATTCTCGTGACAAATCATAACAGAAAGCATTGCACGGGCAATAGTATCTATATATGAAATACAGATAATGAAACGTGGAGTTACCGATTTAAGCGTATACATGTATACGTTAATGCAAGAACAGCGCGAATGCAGCTTTTTATGCATTAACATCTACAGAATCTCTCGGACTTTTTAACCCATCACTCTGTTGGGGCATTAAATACATTCTTGATGCACTACCCCTCTAGTAAAGTCCAGATTTTTGTTTCAGTTACATGTGATTAATTATGATGCAAAAATTAAAAAAATATTCCTTATTGTTAATGGCAAGAATAAAAAAATACATATTTCCGGAACATTAATATTTCAGGTTTAACTACTACATTGTGTATACAGGATTATTTTTGTAATCGTTTCATATACACGACCGAAGCAAATAAAATAGATAGATGGATTGATTGAGAAAGCAACTTCAGAAATCTTGAATGATACTTTCTGTGATCAGTGTTTCTAAAGTATTTCTAAGTATTTTCTAAAATCATTTCAATACATATGATTATATTAATCATAGTGGTTGATTTTAACCATATTACGGAACCATATCGTTATGCAAAAAAAAAAAAAAAAAAAAAAAAAAAAAACATCACACATTGTCTACAGTTCATTAGATATTTTGATATAAAATAAAACATTTCACTGCCAGTTCTTCTATATTATTGACTGTTGAAGCTGAATGTTACGGATAAATCTTAAAATATGTATTCTTGAATTTTTAGTGTATTGCTTATAATATTGCAGGCAAAGAAAGATTTTTACATAGAGGTAAAGGAAAAGTTAGGAAAATTGACGCTAGTGAACAGCATGTGCGATGATCATATGTCTTGATTGGAACAGAGCATGGTACCTACATGTAAACGGTTATTTGAATGATAGTATTGATCCATTCTGTGATAAATAAAGAACTTAAAAATGACAGAAACCTTATTTGTTTTTACATGTATGATAATTTAGCATTATCATGCACATTTGTTAGATAGAAAGATAGACGGATAGAAATAAGTTAGTATTCGCTCTACCAGAAACCTTAATACATAATTATAATATTGCAGTTTTTAACGTACTGTTTCGTTGGACAATAATGACTTCTCTATCATTTATATACGCAGTTTCTGAAAATTTCTGAACGTTTTGTTATTTAAGTAGAAGAAAGCAATGTGCAGTACTATAATTTCGTTTTTAAAGTTTCAACAGGCTAAATGATCTTTCATTACCACTTGATAGTTGGAGCCTCCGCCTATTATATCGCGCTATTTAAGTTGTCAAAAGTATCTCTTAAAATGACTGATGAAATCTGTCAAATTAAGGGAAGTAAATTTGAAAGACCTTTATAATATTCCGAAAGAATTAACTCCCTTAAGACTACATGAAGAGGAACAAAAAACGCAAGACAGGTTATTATAACATTATTTCACGAGTGTTAAAGTGAAGTCATGTCTTTCAAGACTAATTACTGTAAGTTCATATTCTTAATAGCTTTAATGATATATTTGAATACATATGGAATGAGAAAGAAATATGCACCATTTGATAAAGTATGTGAATATGTCATTTAATCTTCTGTGAAGGTGTTAGTTTTCACTTAATTTTATATAATTATACGGTATCTACGGTATCACTTACTTTACAAGGCTAGCACAAATGGGTATAACCAATGTTAGTCTTGAAACAAATTAATGTAATCATGTTAGTTACATACAACTGATTGCTAGAAAAAATAATGCTATGGCATTAATTTCAAAGAACTTTGTTTCGCAAAGAACATTCCTTGCATTTCCTTTGGCTATTAGGGTATCTTAAACTCGGTAACTATGAGATTATTCTACATTGCTGAGTACAATACTGAATTTTGTTGGACGAGACCAATAGATTCTACGTAACCATAAGCACGAATCTTGCATTTTGCTTTAAAATTCGTATTAAAGCACAATACACTGTTCAAGTGCTACGGTTTTAAAAAAATCGGATAAAAATTGTAGTTTTGCCCATATTTGGATTGAGAGCAATAGCTAGTGGTTCATGTATATCGGATATAAATGTGTGTTGGTTTCGGACATCAAACAGAAGAACGGAAATCAATGTTCTTTGACATCGGTTCAAAAATTATATCTGAAATAAATAAATAAATAAATAAATAAATAATATAGAAACTTGTTATAAGGTGAATACGAAGGATAAGCGAGCACAACGACTTTTTACTGTTTCAGAATGTCTCTCACTATATACGTCTTGTGCGATGACGCGTTGTCATGCAACAATCTGACATTGGCCAAACCTGTTTTAGGATTACGTTTCCGAAAGTATTTGTTCAGTTTCCGAGGAACTTTTTCCTTGTATAATTCTTCTTGAGGAACAGCAACCTGAATGGCGGGAACCTGAGTTGCAAAGAAAATGGCATACATAACCTTCTTAATAATGATGGTCGTTTTTACAATGATGGTCTATTAGACTTTGTAGCCCAAATCTAGTTTTGGTGTTTTTGTTTTGGCTCTTAAAAATGAACCCATGTTTTGTCAACTGTGACGGCATTTGCAAAGGACCTTTCATTGTAGTTTAGTTACTTTTTAAACATGCATGCCTTTATTCTGGTCATCTGTCAGCAAATGAGGAAACCATCTAGCACAGATCTGTTTTCATTTTTAAATCACGTTTAAGAATGATATGCCAATGGTACTAGTTAGTTGCCTAGTGGTGTATCTTGCATCAGTATTCTAATTTTTGTAATACAATGTTCGCGTTGTCGAACTATACAAAAAGTTGAAAATCAGAATGCCTCCAGATGAGACAAAATACCTTGTATTGAATATTCTGTTTAATAAGACGACTCATATAAATTTTATGATTTATCAACTGATATAATATTACGCTATTCATTTTACAGAAGACAAATTATTCTCTTAAACTTTGTATTTTTGGCCTAGAATACTGAAATATAATATTCTGTCCTTCATTAAAAAAATAAAGATATATTTGATCGCAATCAAGATGCACTTTTGTTTTCATTGACAGGAATCATATGAAATCGGTCACCAAATTTTAAATCACAACTTAAAATGCTAATAAAAATAATTATTATTTATAAATCATAAGCGGACGTCAAGAAGATAATGTAACTATAGCTTTCATTTATACAGTATGATTCCCTATCATAACGTTGTTATTCTTTTATCATTTAAGTGAGAAATTAATTGTTTGCGTTTTTAAATTTTGTGTTAATGTTTTGTATGTATCATGTTATCACTTTTTGTGAACTGATATGAAAAATAAAGATATTTTGACTTTGACTTGATTCTGACTTGACGTTGACTTTGTAGAGCGAAGCAAATGACCTTGAGACCGTAACATTTGAGCAAATCATGTTTATTTAAAACATTATAGATTCAAAGGAAATCATATAAAAATTATTCAATTACAAGAAAACCGAACTAATTCAAATGTAACTGCAATATAATACGTATACTGAAAGTTTCGCGTAGGAGTTTAACTAAAAATAATTCATCTATTAGGCATAGTATTGTATCTACATAGAATTAATCATTGTTAATGAGCACTTTTTCGTTATCAACCCAAATTGACCATTGCTTCGAAGTTACAGTATTATATTGATTCTTTTAGTCAACTGTAAGGCATTCGAGAGATTTTTTAAATGAGAAATGTTTTGTTTCCAGAATCACCATTATTTTCTCCATTTAAACCATTTTCTCCAAATACCTCAAAAATCAAAAGTAATTCAAGGGTATAAACGGAAAAAAAATATTAAGAGGACAAAAAGCTTTTTCTGCTTTGCAAAAAGATGTCGAAGTTGTTTTTAAATATGAACTGACAACTCGTCAAGGTAAATTCTAAAACAATTACAGCAGGGCGCAGAAGAAGTTTTCATAAATGCACAATTTAAAGTCTTGTAATCAACCCATAAAGAAATCTTAAACTTACCTTAACCGGTCTGTTGGATATATCTTGAATTCTTCCAGAGAGTATCAATGCTTGCATAACTTAAACACTTATCACTTCAAGATATAGTATCTTGTCCAGTAACATACCTGTTATCTTAGCTTATATTTTACCGAATGTATATTTTTTTTAAAAGAAAAATAAGGCTTAGCTATTTCTGCAATCAGTTTGGATAGACATGTCTAATAAGTTTTAATGTACAAGTGGCTTCATAGTACTCTCATTTACGTATCAATACAAAATTCATAATATTGGCAAGGTACATAACTGGGATATGCAGATTCCCTTAGTATTCCCCATTTAATTATTTTCTGAAAAAAGTACCGTTATAAGACGCTAAATGTACCTCTTGCCCTTAAATATTTTGCCGTTCAATATCGCAATGATGACGTTCAATGTCGCGCCATGTCGTAATTCTAGTCGATGGCCATAATTTTGCCAAAAAGCCCCTTGGTGATGAAACACATTTATATATGGTTTTCATTGAATAGCCAAGATGCCGTGAAGTCGAGCTATGATGTAAGCTTGAAATGGATCTAACACACCGAGAAGTTTATTCTAGAAAGATTCAATTAATCAGAATAGTTTGTGTTGGTCTTTCACCTTTCTTTTTATAGGTATTACAGGAAGAATACTATTTGTATTGTCATTTTGCCACAATCAGATTACCGGATCACAAAGTCCATTTAATGCAATCATCACTTTATGTCACCATATCAACCAGTGTGTCTTTTTTTAGAGAATGTTACAGACGCCATTTCTTTCTTTCATGTCCTCGATAAGTGCATATGGTTTCACGATCACTTTCTTTCCAATATGTCCTCGATGCGTGTATGTGGTCGCACGGTTGACAATCTCTAGCAGAATGAGAATGTTTTATGAAGTGCTTAGGTATTGAAGCTTTCTGGTGCCAAATCATCATTTTTTTCGGAGAAATTAAAACATATCAGATTATATAAAAATCGTATCAAAAATCACGACCAATACCATAAATTAAAGTGTGCCACTGCAATTTAATACGTATACAGGAAGATTCATGTTAAATGGAAGGGATTAAATAAAGACGTTTCTTAACAATTGTAGTCCTTGAGACATAGTTATCTTATCTACATGACAAATGGCATATGTCATTGCGTGCTAAATGAGCACGTTTTTCAAATCAACGCAAATTGGCCATTTACTACGAAGATAAGTATCATACCGATTCTTTCATAAAACCGAATGACTCTTGAGAGATCTTTAATATGAAAAATGTTTTGGGTCTTGAATCACCACTGGTCTTTATATTAATTATTTTGTCTCAAGATTCAACTATAATTAAATGTTAAAATGTTCAATTAGGGAATAAACTATATTGACCGCTTTGCAAAAGATGTCGAAGTTACTATTAGATATGGAGTGACGTCAAGGTAGATTCTTAAAAAGTTAAATAAGGATGCAGAAAAAGTTTCCAAAGATGTGCAATTAAAATTATTGTCATCAACCCATAAAAAATCTTCAACTTACCTAAATCGTCAAGTTTGATCTTTATTCCTACTTGTATTAATGATTTCATTATTTATAAACTTACCACTATAAAGTTCATGATCTTGGCAAGAAACATGAAAGCTTCTGTTCCATCCATAGTTATTCCATTTTTAGCAATTTGAAAATATGCACGGCTGAGCTATATATCTGCAGTTTGGATGTCTCTTTAGTTTTTATTTAAGCCTGCAATGAAATCAGTGAAATGTTTTCTTTAAATAATTGTGATAAATTAACCTACATAAAACCCCGTGATATAAGATGGGGGTATTTGTGGCATCTCTTGTTTATTGACTAATGAGTGAACATACCTGTGATAAATGGAGTATAGGATCACTTGGTTTAATTTACCAACGTATTTCATTATCGGTATGTAAATACCTTTGGCGGTCCTTTGACTTTTGTTTGAGGTTGGCGGCCCTGTGTTTAAGGTCAAGGTATGGCGTTTATGTATGGACTGAGTGTTTGTTGCCTTTATTCTCCTGGGACCTATTTTGATATGCCTTAGTCACTAGTATAGAGTCAGGCTATACTGATGGTAGCTCAATTTTGATTTTCTTATATTGAAAACCTTAAAGACAATTCACTTAGTTTGTTTGACATGATGGGACTGGGGAATTCTTTTTCAACCTTAGAATAATTTTTGTAACCAACAGATTTAGGCTTTTTGAGGTTATAATTCAAATTTTCAAGGTCACATCCCAAAACCGTTTTTAATCCAGAATTAACCAATTATAATAAAATTGTTATGCAAATTTGACCCCAAAAAAAGAAAATCGTTTCACAACGCTTTCATTCCAAACGGGCTAAGAATGGCACAAAATCCATATCTAATTTAACATTGAGCATATGTCTTTATTATCTTTTGAAAAGGTTTCCTCTTAAGTGCTTCATTTTGATCTGTGTAAGAATTTCAAATTGTGTAATTTTAGACATTTTGACTTCAGTCGAGGTCTTTTAAACTTTGGCTGAAAGCTAAACTAACCTATCATAAAGATTCATAAGTGTTTACTTTTTTCGTAATTATGTTGTCATGGTAACAAACTATAAAATTACAAAATGATTGTATTTGATTATTTTTACAGTGCATATTTTGCATATCTTTCGAGCAGTGTGTTTTTCTTATAGAGCTTCTGTGGTTGGTTGGTTTTTAAATTCTGTTTCATCGACACCATTCTTTTGATTATGCTAAATATCACACCAATTTTTCCTTTGTTTGAAACCAGTTTTTTTCATTTCTAAACATGTTTTTTTAAACAACTTCGTTCTGTATTTTATCCTAATGTGTACATTATCTTTAAAAGAAATGATAATTTGAAACCTGTTTTGCTTTCTTTGCCATTTCAAAAGTGCAGCGTAATTACAGTATCGGTTAAAAGCTCTAAGGTAATTGACCTTCGTCAAATGATAGTTCTACAGCTATTCAATGCACTAATCCCTGACCTGTATTATTCTAATTATCAGATTAATGGATACAATACGAATATCGCTACATGATATTTGCCAACAAAAAGAGCTCATGCTGTTTTTTATCCGGGATAATAATGTTTCTCCTAAAGATTCAGGAAATGGAAATAATAAGAAAAGTAAAAGTTCAACCAGAGGATAAAAAGCTTTTGACCACTTAGCAAACTGATGTGAACTGATAGCTCGTCACTTCTTGTCATTTCTCATCTTTCTTTGCTTTATATGAATTGGAAAAACGTGTTTTAATCAACTGTAATTTCATCAGTGAAGAAATTTCACAATAGAAACAGCTGGTTATGTTCCCCTTATTTAGGCATTTTTGCACGTGGTTCACAAACCTAACCCTGCAATAAAAGATAAAGATGATGTGTTAGTACTATGACCAACATAAAAGAAATACATAAAAAGTTATTCACAAACTTGTCGATAATCATGACGCAGTTGGCCAAACATTGGTCCTTAGGAACTTCTGGTATGCTCAGAGTCGAAAATAGGATTGCCGACGTTCCACAACCTTTGCATTCAATCCACAATTGTTCGTATTTGTGGATGCCTACGGGCCACCGTAAGTATTAATGAACATCCTCACACCTCGACAAGATATCAATCTGCGCCGAGTACACAGACGTTCCGGTTCTGACCCACAGCTTTGAGTGCCAAACGTGAGTAAGTGTTATATAACATTGTATTATTTCTTGCTATTCAAAACACATATACGACTAACTAACTAGGGTGACTCATTACAATCGCTTGTATTTCAGGCGACTCATCCATGTACGTCTGTAAGACGTAGCCTGGCGGATGTTGGTTTGCATTTTCACAGACAAAAAGAAGGTTTACAATCTGAAAACACAAAGCAGCAACGTAAAATTGTTGGACTCGTAGACACCATCACTGGACCCACAGACCGTGGTGTGTCGTCCTCGTTACAGATGAATCCAAATTCAATGGCTGTGTGCGGGTGTGTTGCGCGAAGATGAAGGGTTCATCGACTAATGTATACAGAAGGTTAATCGAAGAGGTGGTGGTAGCTTTCATGTTTTCAATACTTCAACTATCAAAGATATTCACTTTAAACTGGAATAGTTGTTTACTTTCATAATCGGAATGTATTCTTAATGGCAGAAAAACCTTAAGTGCATTTTTGCTGAGTTATGTCCTTTTTGTTTTTAAGATTTTCTCAAAAACCATCACAGATATTAACATCAAACTTGAAATTCCTTATGAATGCAAACAGGTATGCAAAACTGTTTATCGTTATCACGCCCATTATACTTTTTTATCATACCATCAAGTACTGAGAAAGTCGAGCGAGTGTTTACTGGACAGCCCTTGTTATCTATTTGTTCTCGAATTTAAACTATATTTTCAGCCATAATATAACCAGTTACATTATTTCGAATCAAATTGGTATGAAATTCAAATTTTCTTTCTTTCAAGTTTGGTTTTTGTGTGTGATAATTCTCATATCGATTCCTTTAAGACAGATTAGATATAGATTTTTATTTTTCATTAGGAATATTCAGTTTAAGATACAAAATAGTCAGCAGGCAACATTAATTAAAGTTGTTTGTAAGTTCGATGACACGAGGAATTGACAGTTATTGTTATGCTTTCTTTCAAACAAATGTTATGGGTGCGTCAATTTAGATGACAATAAACTCTTATATGAACAACACATTAATGGTGAAAAAATGTACTTGTATCATAAACAACATAAATCGGTCTTTTCCTTACTGGTGTAATAACTAAATTGCATGCTTTTAAGCAATTAAACATGTCCCTTTTCAACGCTAGATATCTCTTACATTGATTTCTATAGAATCAACTGTAGAGACACAGTCAACAGTCAACATGCTTTCTAAAACTGGCAAATGATAAGATTTCTGTTTCATAAGGTAAATGTATTAAGCTTTAGTGTGCTTTCAGCAGAAAAAAACAAAAAAACAACAAGAACATAAGAATCAGTTTTGTTTTCTTAGTTTAGAGTACATTAAGAATTTTAAATAAATCTCACAATATACATTAGTTTGATATATGTTAACAGTACCACTGCAAGTCACTATTGCAGAACGCATACATGTACATTATTTCACGTACTCTCTTTTTAATTGTTATAATTATACCCCCGCACAACAAAGTTGTAAGGGGGTATACTGGAATCAGCTTGTCCGTCCGGCCGTCTGGCTGTCCAGCCGTCCGGCTGTCCGTCGGTTTTTTCTTGTCCGCCCAATAACTTAAGATTCCTTTGACCCTTAGTCTTAATATTTGGCATGGAAGTTAGTCATGATTAGTAGAAGACCCCTATTGATTTTGAGGTCACTAGGTCGAAGGTCAAGGTCACAGGGGCCTTGACTTCAAAAAACTTGTCCGCCCAATAGCGTAAGATTCCTTTGACCTACAGTCTTCATATTTGGCATGGAGGTAAGTCATGATTAGTAGATGACCCCTATTGATTTTGAGGTCACCAGGTCAAAGGTCAAGGTCACAGGGACTTTGACTTCAAAAAGTTTGTCTGCCCAATAACTTTAGATTCCTTTGACCCACAGTCTTCATATTTGGCATGGATGTTGATCATGATTAGTAGATGACCCCTTTTGATTTTGAAGTCACTGGATCAAAGGTCAAGGTCATAGGGACTTTGACTTCAAAAAGTTGTCCACCCTTTAACTTAAGATTCCTTTGACCCACAGTCTTCATATTTGGCATGGATGTTGATCATGACTATAAGGTGACCCCTATTAATTTTGAGGTCACTGGGTCAAAGGTCAAGGTCACAGGGACCTTGACAAAAAAAAAAGCTTTTCTTCTCAATTGCTAAAGAATGTCCTGTCCGCAATGTATTGATTTTGACATTTTCACATTTGAAGCATGTAGAATACATAACTAAGCAATGCACTGGCTTAGTAACCTCAGATTTGAAAGGGAGGTTGTCCTTGAGCTCTAAATGGCCACTGTTGATTCTGACAAAGTGGTATGCGGGGGTATTCACGCCATGATAGTGGCAGTTCTAGTTTATGTTTCCTTATCATCAATATACGTAAAAGATTATTTGTTTCTAAAAAGCTGATATAAAAGAAATTGCCTGCCAATTGCGTTATTTCGGTCGATCTCGGGAAGTCATGTTACCGTATGTAAGTGCTAGTTCAGATATGTAGTTTTAAATTGATATTTCATTTTTGTCTAAGTGATGCTTATTCACCAAAATAATTTAATGCATATATTTTATCAGCGAATACATACATATGATACAAAAATATTCCATAATTAGCAATTTTAATAGTATCTACTATAATTACTTTTAATCATGGTATAAACGTTTTTGTTTTTAACTTGTAAACGTTTTAAAATCATTTTTCTTGTATTCGTAGTTTCAAATTAGATTACTCATAGATATCTCGTAAATGTCCTTAGAACTTGATGTTTCTTGTGTAAAATTTTGATGTTGCACCGGACATGGTCTCTCATAAAGTTCTTAATCAAATCGAATTTTCACTTTCTGAATTTTGTTTTCATCTTATTTGAGGATTCTGAAACATTTTCCATTTGCTATGCATAATATAGTTGTACATTCTTGATGTTTTATATTTCATTTTTTAAATCTTTAATCTGCAAGAACATTGAAAGCTACTTACTTAATGTCATGCGAAAATCCAATTTGTGAGTTCAAGCATTCGTTAAAGAAGTATTCGTGATGATAAATTTTAATTTTAATCAATGCAAGATACACTAAAAGAGACTTTCAGACACACTTACTCAACCTCTTTCTTGTTGCGCGTATTAATTTTTCACAAAATATCTTAGTAATATGACTAATTGTAAAAGCGTTTGTTTGCTTTTTAATCCCTTATTTTGCTGTTGAATTATGTAACGCTACATCTCTACTTGCTTCAAGATTAAAATATCTTATATTTTGAATTTGAAAAGGAATTATTCTAAAATACATGTATCGAAGAAATATGTTATGTTGGAATATTTCCTTTATCGAATAGCACATGCACGAAACAATTGCTGGTTAGCTCTACTTAAAAAAGCAGCATCATATTTTGTTCGCCTACATTTAAGTCCTTTAATGCAAAGTTTTCATGTATGTTAAATGAAAGAAGCATTCCATGTTGTAATTTCTTCGAGAACCGACCATAAGAATATGAAAAACACATTATTTTACGGTAAAACCGTTTTAAAATTTTAAATATATGAATGGGCCTATAAATAATTGTAACGAATGTTCTTGCATTTTTTAAAACTTCTTTGCAACCTTAACTAATAATGGAATATTAAGGATTATATAAACAACCTGGATTTTATACAAAATTTGTGAAGAATTCAAAACAAGTACATTAAATAGACAAACATCACTAGATTTTATAAGTGTAAAGCCTTTCACGCCCCATAATTCACATCTAGGCAGTATGGTATCCACTGAAATCATCGTTCAAAAAAGAATTGTTATCAATTAAAGGTAAATAGATATTGTTAATTGTTGCACAAGTCAAATAATTATTTATTATTACCTCTCACATTTTGAAGTATTAATTCCCATACATTATAATTTTTCCAACTTTACATGTCATGTTTGTTTTGGTATCAATAACTCTATCATGATTATATATGTTTTGTGAGTTAAATTATTAAAATTTGATATTGTTTAAAACATCAGAGCAATTCCTGGGGATCTCCAAATGTCCACTTTATTATTAACAATACAGTCGGATTAACTTTCGTATTTACTTAAGTAATTTCTTGCATGTCCATCTGATTGCCAAAGAACTGGAAAATATAAACTCAATCTCTAATGGTCAAGATTGTTTAGCCAGTTTACCGGACGGCTATATGGACAACGCTATTATTGTCGAAATCTTTTTAATTATTAGTATTATTATTACAAAGTGCACTATTGTTATTATATAGTCTTGCATTCTTTGTATGATATGTTTTTTATTAATATTTAAAGTTTCAATATGCTATTATTTTATTTGACATTCAACAAAGAATTCATTGCATGCTTTACTTAACTTAAATGATACAAAAAATGATAAAGAATGTGTGAAGTCACGAACTTGTGTAGTATACTTAAGCCAGCTTTCTTCAATAGTAACAATATTAGAAAAAACGGCGACTGTCATATTTCGGAAACATTTTCAGTAATTTATCTCACCCTTTCTTCTGCTCAGACGTTAGCAAATGGGATATCCATTTGTCAGTTATTCGCCTAAAATTCAAACGATTCTTCAGAATCGTATGACTCGGCCCTTTTGATATCCCTGCGATAAGGGCTATTTGTGTAAGTGAAAGTCTGGTATCTTGGAGCGTTTTCTACCAGACTTACAAAGGTTAATTTGTATCCTCTACCTAAACTTTCTATATGATGAACCTACGGTGTTCAGCTTTATATCGTTTAAGAAGATTGAATTAATACATTGCATGATTGATTTTCTAAAACATTTCGGAAAACTAATAAAAGTTAAACAGTAAATGCCAAGAATGAAATAAAGAAAATGTTTCTTTGGAGTCAATGTATAATAATTCATCAATGCTACTTATCCATTCTTGTTCAGCAGATCCACTCTTTAAAGTAACTCATTTTCTATGTTTATTTGAATAAGATTGATGTCATGATAAAATGTTATTAAAAAAGTATTTCAACACTCAATTGTCACTGTCGTTATGCTTAATATCACACCAATTTTTCCTTTGTTTGAAACCAGTTTTTTTTCATTTCTAAACATGTTGGTTATTTCTTTTTTCAACAACTTCCTAATGTGTACATTATCTTAAAAAGAAATGATAATTTGAAACCTGTTTTGCTTTCTTTGCCATTTCAAAAGTGCAGCGTAATGTAAGTATCGGTTAAAAGCTCTAAGGTAATTGACCTTCGTCAAATGATAGTTCTACAGCTATTCAATGCACTAATCCCTGACCTGTCTTATTCTAATTATCAGATTAATGGATACAATACGAATTTCTCTACATGATATTTGCTAACAAAAAGAGCTCATGCTGTTTTTTATCCGGGATAATAATGTTTCTCCTAAAGATTCAGGAAATGGAAATAATAAGAAAAGTAAAAGTTCAACCAGAGGATAAAAAGCTTTTGACCACTTAGCAAACGACGTCAATGATGTTTTTCTGTGAACTGATAGCTCGTCACTTCTTGTCATTTCTCATCTTTCTTTGCTTTATATGAATTGGAAAAACATGTTTTAATCAACTGTAATTTCATCAGTGGAGAAGTTTCACAATAGAAACAGCTGGTTATGTTCCCCTTATTTAGGCATTTTTGCACGTGGTTCATAACCCTAGCCTTGCAATAAAAGAAAAAGATGATTTGTTAGTACTATGACCAATTTAAAAGAAATTCACAAAAAGTTATTCACAAACTTGTCGATAATTATGACGCAGTTGGCCAAACATCGGTCCTCAGGAACTTCTGGTATGCTCAGAGTAGAGACACAGTCAACAGTCGACATGCTTTCTAAAAATGGCAAATGATAAGATTTCTGTTTCATAAGGTAAATGTATTAAGCTTAAGTGGGCTTTAATAAAGACAACTGCGCAAAAAAACAACAACAACAAAAAAAAAAAAAAAAAAAAAAAAAAAAAAAAAAAAAAAAAAAAACAACAACAAAAACAAACGAACAACAATAACAACATGAGAATCAGTTTTGTTTTGCTAGTTTTGAATACATTAAGAATTTTAAATAAATGAAACAATATACATTAAATGAAACAATCTTAGTTTGAATATATGTTAACAGCGTCGCAGCAAGTCAACTATAATTGCAGAACGCATAAATGTACATTATTTCACGTACTCTCTTTTTAATTGTTATAATTTATGTTTCCTTATCATCAATATACGCAAAAGATTCTTTTCTTTCTATAAAAGAATTTGCCTGCCGATTGCGTTATTTCGACCGATCTCGGGAAGTCATGTTACCGTATTTAAGAGCTAGTTCAGATATATAGTTTTAAATTGGTATTTCTTTTTTGTCTAAGTGATGCTAATTCACTAAAATAATTTAATGCATGCATTTCATCAGCGAATACATACATATGATACAAAAATATTCCATAATTAGCATTTTTAATAGTATCTGTTATAATTATTTTTAATCATGGTATAAACGTATTTGTTTTTAACTTGTAAACTTTTTAAATCATTTTTCTTGTATTTGTAGTTTCAAATTAGATTTCTCATAGATATCTCGTCATTGCCCTTAGAACTTGATGTTTCTTGTGTAAATTTTTGATGTTGCACCGGACATAGTCTCTCATAAAGTTCTTAATCAAATCGAATTTTCACCTCCTGAATTTGGTTTTCATCTAATTTGAGGATTCTGCAACATTTTCCGTTTGCTATGCATAAAATAGTTGCACATTCTTGATGTTTTATCTGCAATCTGCAAGATTGAAAATACCTTTTGAATGCAAACAGGTATGCAAAACAGATTAAAGATTGAAAATCTTTAAAAGATTAAAGATTATTCTTTAATCTGCAAGAACATTGAAAGCTACTTACTTAATGTCATGCGGAAATCCAATTTGTGAATTCAAGCATTCGTTAAAGAAATATTCGTGATGTAAAATTATGTGAACATTTTAATTTTAATCAATGCAGGATTCCCTAAAAACAACAGTCGGATTAAATTTCGTATCTACTTAAGTAATTTCTTGCATGTCCATCTGATTGCCAAAGAACTGGAAAAAATAGACTCAATCTCTAATGGTCAAGATTGTTTAGCCAGTTTACCGGACGGCTATATGGACAACGCCATTATTGTCGAAATCTTTTTAATTATTAGTATTATTATTACAAAGTGCATTATTGTTATTATATAGTCTTGCATTCTTTGTATGATATGTTTTTTATTAATATTTAAAGTTTCAATAAGCTATTATTTTATTTGACATTCAACAAAGAATTCATTGCATGATTTACTAAACTTAAATGATACAAAAATGATAAAGAATGTGTGAAGTCACGAACTTGTGTAATATACTTAAGCCAGCTTTCTTCAATAGTAACAATATTAGAAAAAACGGCGACTGTCATATTTCGGAAACATTTTCAGTAATTTATCTCACCCTTTCTTCTGCTCAGACGTTAGCAAATGGGATATCCATTTGTCAGTTATTCGCCTAAAATTCAAACGATTCTTCAGAATCGTATGACTCGGCCCTTTTGATATCCCTGCGATAAGGGCTATTTGTGTAAGTGAAAGTCTGGTATCTTGGAGCGTTTTCTACCAGACTTACAAATTAACCTCAATGTATAATAATTCATCAATGCTACTTATCCATTCTTGTTCAGCAGATCCACTCTTTAAAGTACCTCCTTTTCTATGTTTATTTGAATAAGATTGATGTCATGATAAAATGTTATTAAAAAGTATTTCAACACTCAATTGTCACTGTCATTATGCTTAATATCACACCAATTTTTCCTTTGTTTGAAACCAGTTTTTTTTTCATTTCTAAACATGTTGGTTATTTCTTTTTTCAACAACTTCCTAATGTGTACATTATCTTAAAAAGAAATGATAATTTGAAACCTGTTTTGCTTTCTTTGCCATTTCAAAAGTGCAGCGTAATGTAAGTATCGGTTAAAAGCTCTAAGGTAATTGACCTTCGTCAAATGATAGTTCTACAGCTATTCAATGCACTAATCCCTGACCTGTCTTATTCTAATTATCAGATTAATGGATACAATACGAATTTCTCTACATGATATTTGCGAACAAAAAGAGCTCATGCTGTTTTTTATCCGGGATAATAATGTTTCTCCTAAAGATTCAGGAAATGGAAATAATAAGAAAAGTAAAAGTTCAACCAGAGGATAAAAAGCTTTTGACCACTTAGCAAACGACGTCAATGATGTTTTTCTGTGAACTGATAGCTCGTCACTTCTTGTCATTTCTCATCTTTCTTTGCTTTATATGAATTGGAAAAACATGTTTTAATCAACTGTAATTTCATCAGTGGAGAAGTTTCACAATAGAAACAGCTGGTTATGTTCCCCTTATTTAGGCATTTTTGCACGTGGTTCATAACCCTAGCCTTGCAATAAAAGAAAAAGATGATTTGTTAGTACTATAACCAACTTAAAAGAAATTCACAAAAAGTTATTCACAAACTTGTCGATAATTATGACGCAGTTGGCCAAACATCGGTCCTCAGGAACTTCTGGTATGCTCAGAGTCGAAAATAGAATTGCTGACGTTGCACAACCTTTGCGCTCAATCTGCAATTGTTCGTCTTTGTGGATGACTAGAGCCATCGTAAGTATTTATGAACATTCTCACACTTCGACAAGATATCAACCTGCGCCGAGTACGCAGACGTCCCGGTTCTGACCCGCAGCTTTAAGTGCCAAACGTGAGTAAGTGTTATACAACATTGTATTATTTCTTGCTATTCAAAAAACATATATGACTAACTAACTAGGGTGACTCACTACAAACGCTTGTATTTCAGGCGACTCATCCATGTACGTCTGTAAGACATGGCCTGGCGGATGTTGGTTTGCATTTTCACAGACAAAAAGGACACAAAGCAGCAACGTAAAATTGTTAAACTGGTAGACACCATCGCTGGACCCACAGACCGTGGTGTGTCGTCTTTGTTAAAGATGAATCAAAATTCAATGGCTGTGTACGGGTGTGTTGCGTGAAGATGAAGGGTTCATCGACTAATGTATACAAAAGGTTAATCGAAGAGGTGGTGGTAGCTTTCATGTTTTTAATACCTCAACTATCAAAGATATCCTTTTTAAACTAGAATAGTTGTTTACTTTCATAATTGTATTAATGGCAGAAAAACCTTAAGTGCATTTTTGCTGAGTTATGTCCTTTTTGTTTTTAAGATTTTCTCAAAAACCATCACAGATATTTATCTCAAACTTGAAATACCTTTGGAATGCAAACAGGTATGCAAAACTGTTTATCGTTATCATGCACATTTTACTTTTTTATCATACCATCAAGTACTGAGAAAGTCGAGCGAGTGCTTACTGGACAGCCCTTGTTATATATTTGTTCTTGAGTTTAAACTATATTTTCAGCCATAATATAACCAGTTACATTATTTCGAATCAAATTAGTATGAAATTAAAATTTTCTTTCTTTCAAGTTTGGTTTTTGTGTGTGATATTTGTTATTCATATTGCTCATTTTTTTCTTTCTGATTTTTGATAAATTCTCATATCGATTCCTTTAAGACAGATTAGATATAGATTTTTATTTTTCATTAGGAATATTCAGTTTAAGATACAAAATAGTCAGCAGGCAACATTAATGAAAGTTGTTTGTAAGTTCGATGACACGAGGAATTGACAGTTATTGTTATGCTTTCTTTCAAACAAATGTTACGGGTGCGTCAATTTAGATGATAATAAACTCTTATATGAACAACACATTAATGGTGAAAAAATGTACTTGTATCATAAACAACACAAAACGGTCTTTTCCTAACTGGTGTAATAACCAAATTGCATGCTTTTAAGCAATTAAACATGTCCCTTTTCAACGCTAGATATCTCTTACATTGATTTCTATAGAATCAACTGTAGAGACACAGTCAACAGTCAACATGCTTTCTAAAAATGGCTAATGATAAGATTTCTGTTTCATAAGGTAAATGTATTAAGCTTTAGTTTTGTTTTCTTAGTTTAGAGTATATTAAGAATTTTAAATAAATCTCACAATATACATTAGTTTGATATATGTTGACAGTATCACTGCAAGTCACTTTTGCAGAACGCATACATGTACATTATTTCACGTACTCTCTTTTTAATTGTTATAATTTATGTTTCCTTATCATCAATATACGCAAAATATTATTTTTTTCTAAAAAGCTGATATAAAAGAAATTGCCTGCAAATTGCGTTATTTCGGTCGATCTCGGGAAGTCATTTTACCGTATGTAAGGGCTAGTTCAGATATTTATATTTTATTTTTGTCTAAGTGATGCTTATTCACCAAAATAATTTAATGCATATATTTTATCAGCGAATACATACATATGATACTAAAATATTCCATAATTAGCAATTTTAATAGTATCTACTATAATTACTTTTAATCATGGTATAAACGTTTTTGTTTTTAACTTGTAAACGTTTTAAAATCATTTTTCTTGTATTCGTAGTTTCAAATTAGATTACTCATAGATATCTCGTAAATGTCCTTAGAACTTGATGTTTCTTGTGTAAAATTTTGATGTTGCACCGGACATAGTTTCTCATAAAGTTCTTAATCAAATCGAATTTTCACTTTCTGAATTTATTTTTCATCTAATTTGAGGATTCTGCAACATTTTCCATTTGCTATGCATAATATAGTTGTACATTCTTTTTGTTTTATACTTCATTTTTTAAATCTTTAATCTGCAAGAACATTGAAAGCTACTTACTTAATGTCATGCGGAAATCCAATTTGTGAATTCAATCGTTCGATAAAGAAGTATTCGTTATGTTGAATTGTGTGTACATTTTAATTTTAATCAATGCAAGATTCACTAAAAGAGACTTTCAGACACACTTACTCAACCTCTTTCTTGTTGTGCGTATCAATATTTAACAAAATATCTTAGTAATATGTCTAATTGTAAAAGTGTTTGTTTGCTTTTTAATCCCTTATTTTGCTGTTGAATTATGTAACGCTACATCTCTACTGGCTTCAAGATTAAAATATCTTATATTTTGAATTTGAAAAGGAATTATTCTAAAATACATGTATCGAAGAAATATGTTATGTTGGAATATTTCCTTTATCGAATAGCACATGCACGAAACAATTGCTGGTTAGCTCTACTTAAAAAAGCAGCATCATATTTTGTTCGCCTACATTTAAGTCCTTTAATGCAAAGTTTTCATGTATGTTAAATGAAAGAAGCATTCCATGATGTAATTTCTTCGAGAACCGACCATAAGAATATGAAAAACACATTATTTTACGGTAAAACCGTTTTAAAATTTTAAATATATGAATGGGCCTATAAATAATTGTAACGAATGTTCTTGCATTTTTTAAAACTTCTTTGCAACCTTAACTAATAATGGAATATTAAGGATTATATAAACAACCTGGATTTTATACAAAATTTGTGAAGAATTCAAAACAAGTACATTAAATAGACAAAAATCACTAGATTTTGATAAGTGTAAAGCCTTTCACGCCCATAATTCACATCTAGGCAGTATGGTATCCACTTAAATCATCGTTCAAAAAAGAATTGTTATCAATTAAAGGTAAATAGATATTGTTAATTGTTGCACAAGTCAAATAATTATTTATTATAACCTCTCACATTTTGAAGTATTAATTCCCATACATTATAATTTTTCCAACTTTACATGTCATGTTTGTTTTGGTATCAATAACTCTATGATAATCATGATTATATATGTTTTGTGAGTTAAATTATTAAAATTTGATATTGTTTAAAACATCAGAGCAATTCCGGGGGATCTCCCAATGTCCACTTTATTATTAACAATACAGTCGGATTAAATTTCGTATCTACTTAAGTAATTTCTTGCATGTCAATCTGATTGCCAAAGAACTGGAAAAAATAGACTCAATCTCTAATGGTCAAGATTGTTTAGCCAGTTTACCGGACGGCTATATGGACAACGCCATTATTGTCGAAATCTTTTTAATTATTAAAGTTTCAATATGCTATTATTTTATTTGACATTCAACAAAGAATTCATTGCATGATTTACTAAACTTAAATGATACAAAAAATGATAAAGAATGTGTGAAGTCACGAACTTGTGTAGTATACTTAAGCCAGCTTTCTTCAATAGTAACAATATTAGAAAAAACGGCGGCTGTCATATTTCGGAAACATTTTCAGTAATTTATCTCACCCTTTCTTCTGCACAGGCGTTAGCGAATGGGATATCCATTTGTCAGTTATTCGCCTAAAATTCAAACGATTCTTCAGAATCGTATGACTCGGCCCTTTTGATATCCCTGCGATAAGGGCTATTTGTGTAAGTGAAAGTCTGATATCTTGGAGCGTTTTCTACCAGACTTACAAAGGTTAATTTGTATCCTCTACCTAAACTTTCTATATGATGAACCTACGGTGTTCAGCTTTATATCGTTTAAGAAGATTGAATTAATACATTGCATGATTGATTTTCTAAAACATTTTGGAAAACTAATAAATGTTAAACAGTAAATGCCAAGAATGAAATAAAGAAGATGTTTCTTTGGAGTCAATGTATAATAATTCATCAATGCTACTTATCTATTCTTGTTCAGCAGATCTACTCTTTAAAGTACCTCCTTTTCTATGTTTATTTGAATAAGATTGATGTCATGATAAAATGTTATTAAAAAGTATTTCAACACTCAATTGTCACTGTCATTATGCTTAATATCACACCAATTTTTCCTTTGTTTGAAACCAGTTTTTTTCATTTCTAAACATGTTGGTTATTTCTTTTTTTTTCAACAACTTCCTAATGTGTACATTATCTTAAAAAGAAAGGATAATTTGAAACCTTTTTTGCTTTCTTTGCCATTTCAAAAGTGCAGCGTAATGTAAGTATCGTTTAATGGCTCTAAGGTAATTCACCTAGATGTCAAATGAAAGTTCCACATCTATTAAATGCATAAATCACTGATCTGTCTAAGTATAATTATCAGATTAATTGATACAATACGAACGTCTCTACAGGATATGTGTTAACAAAAGAGCACATGCTGTTTTTTTTATCCGAAATCATAATGTTTCTCTTAAAGATTCAATAAGAAAATAAGAAAAAATAATAAGAAAAGGAAAAAGTTCAACCAGAGGCTTTTGACCACTTAGAAAATGACAATGTCAATTTTCCTTTTATGTGAACTGATACTCGTCACTTCTTGTCATTTCTCATCTTTCTTTGCTTTATATGAATTGGAAAAAACAAGTTTTAATCAACCGTAATTTTATCAGTGAAGAAATTGCCAGTAGAAAGAGGTGCCATTGTTCCCCTTAATTAAGCATTTTTTACACGTGGTTTAACAACCTAACCTTGCAATAAAAGATAAAGATGATGTGTTAGTACAATGACCAACTTAAAAGAAATTCACAAACAGTTATTCACAAACTTGTCGATAATCATGCCGCAGTTGAACAACATGGGGCCTCAGAAACTTTTGGTATGCTCAGAGTCTAAAATATGATTGCCGACGTTCCACAACCTTTGCATTCAATCCACAATTGTTCGTATTTGTGGATACCTACGAGCCACCGTAAGTATTAATGAACATCCTCACACCTCGACAAGATATCAATCTGCGCCGAGTACACAGACGTTCCGGTTCTGACCCGCAGCTTTGAGTGCCAAACGTGGGTAAGTGTTATACAACATTGTATTATTTCTTGCTATTCAAAACATATATATAACTAAATAAAAAGGGTGACTTATTACAAACACTTGTATTTCAGGCGATTCATCCATGTACGTCTGTAAAACGTAGCCTGGTTGATGTTGGTTTGCATTTTCACAGACAAAAGAAGGTGTTATATTTTCGATCCTTGAAGATCGTTCAGCACGACATTATTGTTGTGTATACATTTTAGATGGTATGTTTGGTTTCTTGTATTTGGCCTTTTTCAACTTAGGTAGTTCCAGTATTCCTACTTGAATACTGTATAATCACCCTTAGGATATGTTGCCTGCTTTTTAAATTTGTCTTTTGACGTCTTGTCTGTGATATGCAGAATTCATAACCTCAGATCCCCTTTCAAAATTCCATTTTATTTAGTTCCGCGCATTGTTTTCTCGTTTAGGGCACACGCATTTTTTTACATGGGGACCATACGCCGCTTTTCATGGAATGACACTACTACTGTGTCACATTGAAGGATTCATGATAACCGCCGTATGAACACCTCTGCGGGTGTTTCTAAATTCAAAAATTCACATTTTTTTTGTTTTTAAATGTTGAATTCTGCTTAAGCCGGTGCTAGGGGCGTGGACGGCTACTTGCACTTTCCAGTACCGTTCATGAACAGGCTCAATCAAACCGAGCCTGAAACACTTTACAATTTTGCCATGTTGGGCTTTCTTTAGGGATTCTGTTTTTCTCTATTACAATCTGACTGAAAACACAAAGCAGCAACACAAAATTGTTGGACTCGTAGACACCATCGTTCCACCCTAAGGCAGTGATGTGTCGTCCTCGTTACAGACGAATCCAATTTCAATGGATGTGTGCGGATGTGTTGCGCGAAGATAAAGGGTTCATAGACTAATGTATACAGAAGGTAAATCGAAAAGGTGATGGTAGCCTTCATGTGTTTAACTATCAAATATATTCACTTTAAACTGGAAAACTTGTTCACTTTAATAATTGGAATGGAGTCTTAAGGACATTTTTGCTGAGTTATTTCCTTTTTGTTTTTAAGATTTTCTCAAAAACTATCATAGATATTTACCTTAAACGTGAAATACCTTTTGAATATCATTGGCAAAAAGGTAGGCAAAACAGTTTATCGTTATTATGCCCGTTTTACTGGTGTTTTACAGACGTAAGCAAATGGGATATCCATTTGTCAGTTATTCGCCTAAAATTCAAATTCAGAATCGTATGACTCGGCCCTTTTTATATCGCTGCGATATGGGCTATATGTGTAAGTGAAAGTCTGGTATCTTGGAGTGTTTTCTACCAGACTTACAGGCAGCTTTAATTGATACCTGCTCATGTTTGAAGCATCATTCAACTAGAAATCGTTGCAAAAAGAAACTTAATTTTGCCATCATTATAAACATTTCTAGCAGATTTTTCTAGTCCAGCTCTAGCTTTATGTAAACCCGTATTTCACCACGTTTAACTAAGCGTTTGCCAGCCATACTTCACATGAAATTACTCGTGTAAGGTTTTTATAAATGCGAATTAAACTCTTCCCGTGGGTTCAAATGCATACATGACTTTTGTATTATTTAATATCAGGTGCTTTGAAACAAACCATATTTAGCACACGAGCTAAATTAGAAAATAAACTTCATATTGCATTACATATTGACTCACCCCCGTTTTTATTTCATATTTAAAACAAATCATTTTAAATTATTTTTATATTACTTTTAGACAAATGATTTTCAGATCATTTCAGGATATTCCAAATGCAAAAGCAAAGGTTTATTTGTCTCCTCCACCTAAACTTTCTATATGATGAACCCACGGTGTTCATCTTTATATCGTTTGGGAAGATTGAATTAATACATTGCATGATTGATTTTCTAAAACATTTTGGAAAACTAATAAATGTTAAACAGTAAATGCCAAGAATGAAATAAAGAAGATGTTTCTTTGGAGTCAATGTATAATAATTCATCAATGATACTTATCCATTCTTGTTCAGCAGATCCACTCTTTAAAGTACCTCCTTTTCTATGTTTATTTGAATAAGATTGATGCCATGATAAAATGTTATTAAAAAAGTATTTCAACACTCAATTGTCACTGTCATTATGCTTAATATCACACCAATTTTTCTTTTGTTTGAAACCAGTTTTTTTCATTTCTAAACATGTTGGTTATTTCTTTTTTCAACAACTTCCTAATGTGTACATTATCTTATCCATTCTTGTTCAGCAGATCCACTCTTTTAAGTACATCCTTTTCTATGTTTATTTGAATAAGACAGATGTCATGATAAAATGCTATTAAAAAGTATTATTAGGAATGTTATTGAAACTTAATTGTCACTGTCATTAACTTCATATAATGAAATATTAATTTAAAGTAGAAGTTTGAAAATTAATCAAATAGTACCCAATAAGCGATACTTATTTATTAACAGCCAACGGAAAATCTTTGCACCACCGGAAAAGTGGCAAACTTCACTACAATTTATACTTGCCCTAAACACTTGAAAATCATTTCATCTGGTATATTTAAGGTTGATTATAAATAATTGACTTCATTTAACGCTATTTTAAATTTTTTACTTACTAAAAATTTGTCCGGGCGGAATTTCGTGTATTCCGTCCGGGCGGAATTACTTAAATTCCAATGAGATTTTTTCCAACATTTTTATTTATTCCAACGGGAATTTCAATTTTTCTGAAATTGTCGAAATACATAAGCACATGCTTAATATGTATTTGTATGCATTTTCTTCTTAAAATAGCGTCAATTTAAGCATTTCTCGGAAAATCCGATCGGATTTTTTAACCATTAGATTTCACTGGAAAAAATCGGATTGGAATAAACCCCAACTGGATATTATTCCAATTGCATTTTTTTCCAATATTTTTTTATTGAAAATAAATCCTATTGGAATTGAATCCAATTTAAAAAGAAAAGATATTAATCCAATTGGAAGTTAATATTCATAAACATTTTAGGTAGTTTTATGTATTTTTCGGACTATAAAAAGACAAAATATGGGCCGAAACTTGTAAGGGCCGATTTTTGCACAGATGCCGATTTGTTAACTGCTGACAAATTAGCTGATGATATAGAATATATAAGAAAGTGCTAACCAGTTAGATAAAGAAGGAAAAACATTGAAAATGTCAAATAGGTGTCAAATAGCCATTGGTGCTATTCTAGGCGAGGTCGACAGATGCTTGATAAGACGTATTTTTAAGATGACAATATTACAAATAATAAATATTGATATCATAAATCTTAATTGATATTGATATATTTCTATTGATAAAATATTTTATTTCAGTATGTTAATGAATTGTCTTCTATGTGATATCTATTAGTTAAAATTTAGAAAATGTAGTCATAATATGTTGAACTTACATAAAAAGAATAGCATATTTTGTTACAATGCATCATAGTTAAAATATATACATATATGACAATGTATATTATAACAATTTTTAATGATTATTTCGTATTAAGTGCAACTCCGAAATAAAATTGAATGAACAATAAGAGGATTTTATCTTTTTCATCAATTGTGATGAGCCGGAAAATTGATTATTTAACCTTTTCCCTTATATAAGTGTGTTTCGACGGCTTTTTGCCCCCTCCTTTTTGAGGCTTCAAACAGTGAAAATATGCCCGTTTGAGGCCCGAAACACTGTTTTTCGTTTGGGAAATGTTTTTAAAAAAGGTGACCACTTTTTCAGCGCCGTCCCCTATGCAAAGGTTACATCAGGGGGTTGCCAGAAGGGGAATGTGCCCCCTTCTGTTTGGGGGTTTTGAAGTGGGCGGATTTCTCCCTCATCGCCAAGAAAATTTTGGACATGTGACAAGCTAAAAATGGCCTCAGGTCGATCTTAGGGTAACTAGTAACCGACGCTGAAAAGCCTTTTACTCTTGCTCAATTCATTTAGAAGTTGCATTACTTTGAAATCAGTTGTGATGGAAAAAACAATGCAAAATAGTGATTTTTGGCAATTTTGAGACGTCCCCCCGATGCCATGGTAACAGGAAATTTACCATTGAGCATGCTGTTACAGAGGCTATGGTCTAGTCAACATTTGTGCCAAGTTTCATCAGCATTGAAGCATTTTTCATAGTTTCATAGCAGTTTGAACTTGTTACAGGAGGCTTTTCAATGGCCATTTTTCGCAATATGCTCATAAGGTAAAAGTTTAATGGAATAATTGCAAACTCTTTTACAATATTTTTTTTGTGTGTGTTCACTATCCTTTAGGAACTCTGACTGGAAAATAAATGAAAATTGCTCGGTCGTTATCTCGTTATCTGTAAGTTCGCACTTACAAAATACACCAACTTGCCCAAAGGTCATAACAATTTAAAGAATTTTCACACGTGTCATAAAACCTGCTAAATATCCGGATATGGGAAAATATTTCTCTATACACGAGCTGTGAACTTTAGAATAAATATTTGGAAAATATAAGAAAATAATTAAAGCTAAGGTAAAATGCTATAAGTATTATGTAACGTATTATGTAACAAACCCTGTTGAATTAAAGCATATGTTTGTTTAGCAGAACAACAAACAACAAAAATTAAGTGAATAGCGGGATGTTTTGCAATGGTTTGAATTACCGATATTTTATTCAAAAATGGCACGCGACTAATATTCATTTGGCGTGCGCATTCACACACTTTAGATATACTTTAACATATTGATAGAAAAACAAAAAAACTTTGTTCATAATGCCAAGAATATAATTTTGGCAGTTTTTTTGAGGCAACACCTATTTCATCGTTGTTGCTCTACATATTATACATATTATTGTTATAACGTATCATACATATTATAATAACTGTTATACGAATGAATGAATGAATGAATGAATGAATGAATGAACGAACGAACTAACGAATATTCGAATGATATTGAAGACGAACTGTTCTGCAGTGATCTCCCCTTAATGGCCGTAGCGTAACCGGTGCGCAGAGTTTGGCGTACTTTATTAACGGTTGAGGGAGTACCGCCTCTCTGATAGTGGTTGCGGTTTGGGCTAGGTAACTTGTAATTTAATGATTCCACAAGTGATATTGATTAAAGTTGTCCTGTTTCCCTTCCGCCCCGTCAACGAATACTAAATGCTAGCATAAGGAACATCATATTAAATTGTGCGACAATTTAAGGCAGAGCCGAACCTCAACAGAGGCGGAGCAAATGAAGTGTGTGACACTGCCTCAGTCGTTACCTCTCTCAACCGTTAAGTTTTTAGAACGATCGACTATAGACTGGCTCATTGGCACGTTATTTATTAGGTAGATAAAATTAGATAGTAATAAAAAGAATATGATATTCAAACATGGCACTATCACTTCAGTTGAACGTTTATTCTAATCCGTTAAAGCTCTGTGACATGTTGTACATCAGAAAAGCTATTTTTAATAGAAAATTTGAAAACAGTGTGATTTTGTTGAAACAAAAAAAATACACAAAATCAAGTCTAATATTTTCCCCATTGCTATATGGACATATGCATATCTACGTTTTTCACTTGATTAAAAAATCAATCGATTATTCTAGTTGTGTAGGAATGGATTTTCGGCTTATTACTAAAGTACATTATGAGTGTTTCACTAGATTAAAAAATCAATCGATTATTCCAGGAATGTAGGAAAAGATTATTGCTGAAGTAAAATCAGGAGTATATCAATTGATTAAGTAATCAATCAATCTAGTTACAAAACAAAATGTCCTGAAAAGGCAACAAATGGATTATTTCGAATTCTGATATTATCTATTCGGCATTTGGTCAACAACCTTTGCTTAGAATATTTAAGTACAAGCTAAATAAAACATGCTTTTTTATCTGCTGTAAATTGCACAAGTTCTTTACGTCAATACCCAGCATTCTTATCACCTCTGCACAGGGGGTAACGTTTTTAACAAGATGTTGTTCAAACAATGAATTAAAACATCTGCTTGATTATATATACATATCGCCATCTCTCTTTTCATAACTTTAATATGTACCCTGGTACGTTTTTAACACTTCCTATATGTCATAGATACATGCCTTAATTGTCCAACAAAGATTGCTAATTATTAGCAAATCACATGACAACGTAGTGTGACTTAAGCATACTGAGTTGTACACGATTCGCAATACATAATGAATATGTGAGAGAACAAATGATGTGGTACACTATGATACCATGTTTTTAAAAGTACTTAGTACATGTGGTATGTATGATGATCGGGGTGCGACTTTGAATAATGTATACATTAAACATTTGTGGCATTAGTGTGTATTTATTTATTTATTTATTTTTGTTGTTGTTGGTAGTGGTGTTGGTCGTCGTCATCGTCGTGTCCGTAGTTTTTGTTTCTGTGGTGGTGGTTGAGATGTTTTCATCATCACCATCATCATCATCGCGATCATCATCACCATCATTATTATCATTTTCACATCATTATCATAATAATCATCATCATTGTTAAATTTTCTCTTCTTTAATAATAATTCAAGTCAATTTTTGACTTATCGTCAATGTGTTAAGAATGATTGGCACATTACCTCCTTTCTCCATTTACGAGGTGGAAAATAGAGAGAAATAAAGAATCCCTAAAGAACGCTCAAAACGACAAAATTGAAAATGTTGCAGGCTCGGTTTGATTGAGCATGTTCATGAACGGTAATGGAAAGTGCAAGTTACTGTCCACGCCCCCTAGAACCGGCTTAAGAAGTATTCAACATTTAACATGAACTGGTATAATTTGGAAATTTGAAACATCCGCAGATGTGTTTGTATGGTGGTTATCATGGAACATTTAATGTGACACGTTAGTGCCATTCCATGACTTGCTTTCTTTCCGTCATTATAAATGAAGCAGACTTAATATCATCCTCTTGGTTCCGATTTTCTTTTATTCCAAGAATAAAAGAAATTTATATTTTAAACAACTGAGATCGTGTTTTATTTCAACAACCTATTCGTACGAACCGAAATTTTATTCACATACAAATGTTTAGTTTAACCAACCAAAAATTGATAATTATGAACATGAATAAGTCAAAAGCTAACACTACGATCACGCAAGATTTCAATTCTGATGTCTCAACACTTAAAGGCAATCTCTTTGCCACATCATAAGGATGATGAATTTGGTGATGATAATGGGAATGTGAAAGATCATGATGATAAAATGATGATAATAATGATAATTATTTATCATTAATCTTCTAATTGAGATGATGATAACATGGATGAAAATAATGAAAATCCTGATGATCATGAGGATGATGTTGATAATAAAGAAGATGCAATGAATGGTTATGATGAAGATTATAATGATGGTTGAAATTAAGTTTGGAAAGATAATTAGATGATGATCAGGATATTGATGATAACAACTACCATTATTATTATCATCATTATTATTATCTTAATTGGGATGATGATGTCGATGATGATGATGATAATTATAAGGCTGAAAATGTTGTGCACAATACAGATTAGGATGGTGGTATGCTCTCGTGAAGATGACAATAAGGATGATGGTAATGATGACGGTTCATTGATTTTTGTTTTGTCCGTTTGTTTTTACACCGAATTTAAAACAATTTTATAATATCATGATTAAACAGCAGTTATTACCAATTTCTGCATATTCAAGCAATTGACTGTTAATAAAACATGTTTTCTAAATTAGCAGTATACGACAAATGGTGATTATGATGTTGATGATTTCGGCAGCGACGACGATGATGATGATTATAATAATAATGATGATAATGATGATAATGACGATGTATTTGATATTATAATTAATAAATGAAACATAAACAACTTCCCTTGCTTGTTTAATGAGCTCATTTTATAATGATCACAAAACAACCATTTACTACTGAAATACGGTATTATAACATGAATAATTAAAGATCAATGTTTTGTTTCTGATATCAACATGAAACATCATACAATACATGTTTTTTCTTTCTCTAGAGACAAAACAGCCAAAAAAAAAAAAAAATATAAAAACAAAGAAATAAACAAGTGTGATTCCCCATGTACAAAATAATAAAAAGAAAAAGCTGATGTTTTGTCTCAGACTTCCATTCAACTGCGATAAAACGAATGTTTTGCTTTAATGGATTGGCAGCTGTAACGTATTGGTTTGTCCACATGGGTGGGTACTCATGTAAAACTGATGATACATACAGAGAAATTATCAATCTTATTGACGTAAAGAACTTATGAAGCGTCGTCTATAGTGTACGTTTACTTCCACGTCCATGCACAGTCTCAATGAAAACGGATCAGCATCATTTTCACCTTCACCAATCATGTGAAACGTTCTTTAATACAAATGATTTTATTTTTTAATCTGCAAAAGTACACTATATGGTCTTTCAGTTTATTTTCACATTGATTTGTGGTATGAAACGATAAAGACAAATTCTAATATCAATCTTTATATAACTATAAGTAAGAGATTGATAGTTCATGCCATTTCTAGTTTTCACTGTAACAGACTGTTAAGATTTGCGGCACCACAAAGACACTGTAAACATGTTTTTAAATATATAGGTTTTTTTTCGACCTGCTAAAAGCATTTTTTGTTTATCTTGCTATGCGGCCATTATGAATACATGTATAGGCAAACATTAAATAGCTGCTTGATGAGTATCTATCAGATAAATTCTTTTAATTGACCCTTCCTCCGCAACAATTGTCTGCCACATTGGTGCCTGTTTTGGTGTCATTGGTAGGAAATTATGAGGGCTGCGTTATGAGAAAATTGCCCTGCTCCTTGTTTATTTATAGTTGCCTGTTTTATTTGCAAAATATTCCGTTTCATGTCTCTACAATTAAAGGCGTGTCTTAGAAAGATATCGACAGATATTGAAGGAAACTTTCTGCTGAATTGTATTTGTAGAGAATTGTATGTATACATTTCCATTACTTTTAATACTGAGATGTCTGTATAAAAACGAAGAATATCAGAGGCATTTACAAGTATAACATCTAATGGATTATATGATATGACTTTATCATTACGTGTTGGAAAATATATGGAAAATATATGACATCATTGCATTTGACAGGGAAGTGGTAACAAATGTGAATTATAATTACTATTTTGCGATTATTTTTTTCAAATGCAAAGCAGTGTAATGTCAGACAACAGAAATAACATGTGATAAAAATTAGAAGAAAATACGTTGAACTTCAGTTAAAGGACAATATTAGCAAATATCACGATTGAAAATTTATCTTGCTTGTCTTGAACATGGTGGA
This sequence comes from Ruditapes philippinarum, assembly GCF_026571515.1. NCBI lineage: Eukaryota > Metazoa > Mollusca > Bivalvia > Venerida > Veneridae > Ruditapes > Ruditapes philippinarum. The sequence goes on along the minus strand of NW_026864948.1, from coordinate 194,911 downwards.
CATAACTTACATTGATTTCTATAATTTCAATTGCACTGATACAATTTACATTGAATGTAAAATTGCCTATTGGTTATGGCGAACCATACCAATTCTGCTTCTCTTGATAGGTTTATTCGGAAATATATTAAACCTAATTGTGCTGTCAAGACCACGTATTCGCAAAAATTCTACAGCCATTTACCTCCTTTTCTTAGCTGGAACTGACATGGCTAGTTTGTTATTTGGTCTGTTACCGGATACAGTATATAGTATAACAGGAATCAGATTTGCCGACCATTCTAACATCTTCTGCAGGACAAGACTATGGGTTCTTTATACGTTAGTTGAGTTTTCGATATTCTTGTTGGCTTTACTTACACTAGAACGCATGCTGTTAACCAAGGCACCGATCATTGCTAGGAGAAGACTCACGCCTAAAACATCTATTGTTGTTTGTGTGACACTCCTTTGTATACTTATTGGTGCAAACTGCCATATGATCTACGGATTTCAACACCATTCATCGCACGATGCGATAATTGCAGAGTTTGGGCCCGACCTTTTTCCTCTCCTTCATTTTCCATGTACGTATGTCACTAGAACATATATGATATTTTTCACAGGCCCGTGGGGATACTTCGTCCTGCTTGTCTTTAATGTCATGCCAGCTACAATCATTCTTATAGGAAATGTGACAATAGCAATGGATATTATACTTAGAAAGAAACGCCTCAATAAGACACATCCTACATGTCAACCACCCACTGTAGAATTGCAACAGCAGCAGACATCCAGTGTTGAATCATCTCAGGCTCAAAGAAGGGTAGTTCCTGGAAATCAGTTTTCACAAAGGAATGTTACAGTTGGAATACAAAACACAACAATTACGCAAATGAATCTGACATATGTAGAAACCGTTAGTCATTCAAATAATTATACTAGTAATCCAATTTCAAAACAACCATCCAGTTTCCATAAAGCCGCTCAAAATAATCGACCCTCTGCTCATGTCACAGCAAGAAATGTTAAGACACGTTCACCAAGTCGTATGTTATTTACTTTGACTATATTTTTCGTGGTAACTTCGTTTCCTTTTACATGCTACAGTGTTGCAAAATCACAGATAAGTGACCTGAACGGCAGAGATGTTTCAAGGTGGCAACTTTTAACTATCATTGTACTTATACTTGGATGGTGTAATGCTACCTTTAACTTTTTCTTGTATTTTGTGAGCGGAACATTATTTAAAAGAGAGTGGGAAAGGTTAGTGCAGTCAGGAAAGTTAAAATGTTGTAGGTTATTCAACAGATGAATAAAAATCTGTTTTGAACTTGTTAATGACGGAAACGAATTGAAGGTTGACCGCAAAACTGCAGTAACTTATATGAAGTAAAGGGATTTTAACAGTTTTGTGGTCAACCCTCAATATACAGTTCCACGGATTATTCTGCGTCATACAAATTGGCATACAGTTAGAAGATACAACGTACCTGGTTAATACTTATTTGGAGTTTGTTATAACACACTCCGCTTGTTTTTAACAAAGATAAAGGAGAAAATATGGGATCTGAAAACATTGTCTCCTGACAAAATAGAAAATAGCTTTTTTTTAAGTTCGATCTGTTTCTTTTCGGTTTTCACCCGTATTACCGACTCACTTTGATAACTAACCATCAATTAGCAATTATTTTGCAAGAGAAAGGCTATTAATATGATTGTTGAATCAGCTAAGATAGAAAAATGACGCAATGACTGAGATCAATGCAGATCTAATGAACAGTATAAATTACAAGAAAAACATCCGTAATAGCGTTAGTCTCTTTCATAATCAAAGAGGCAGCGCCATTTTCATATACTGATTTGAGAACAAATCTTTTCGTTATTTCATCATTTCTGGCCGCGAAACTTGAACTCTAACTTTAAATTAAAATAACTCGTGTTTCTGTTTGCTTGATTGGATTTTACGTCACACCGACACATTAAAGGTCACATGGCGACGTTCAAGCTTTACTGGTGGAGGAAGACCTCAGGTGCCCTTTCGTGCTTTCAGGCTCGAGGTGGCACCTTAGTAGAACAACTGACAATCCGAAAACTAGCTGGATAGTCGTGTTTCTGTAATGTTTCTGTAATTTATCATTATCATTGAGAAATATCTTTAGACTTAAAAAGTCATTCTACTTTAACATTTCTAGTAACAGTGTAAACGGAAATTAACTGTTGTTTTTCAGTAACTTAAGATTCACAACTTCTGGTACACTGGAAATTGAACTATTGAAAAGTGACTTTGAGTGGGGAAAAACAAAACGTTGCATGCTTTATACTATATTTTACATACCTAGGTTATACAAATCGGTTAAATATGCATATTTTTTATACACAAAATAAACAAGGTTTATATACAATCAGGTAGAAAAATAATAAAATATATTGAATGTACATGGCGTAAGAAAACGTTACAAGGTCGCGCGACTTTTGCCTTAAAATTCAAAGTGTATATGTTGTTAATCAATATTTCTGCAAAAAGAAAAGAGATCGTTATAAATGTTGATTCAATACATGCAGCCGTTTTGCATTCATACATCTAACTGAATTGTTCTAAAGTTTTGCATATTAATCCTGTTAGCCTTTGTATTTAAATCAAGGGAAAATATAAAATAAACAAGCTTTTGAAAATCATCATCATCATCAAAAATGGAGGCGTTTTTTTCTCGATGACCAGGTACTGGAGGACAGTTAAGGAATTAACTCTTTATAAACAGCTGATTCGGACATAACATTCGGATATTTTCACATGTTCATATTAATTATTTCAAGATATTGGCATTTTTGCCAGTATTTATTATTTTTAAGGACAGAATATCCTTAAGGATTTTCAAACAATAAACTTTGTAAAAGCCTTATACAAAACGACATGAAAGTTTTTGATATGACACAACCAATGCTTTGAATTTTTTTGCTGTGGTTGTTCTTTTTTTACAGAAGATTGCTGACAAAGAAGTATTAACGCAACAAAACAATACAAAAATAATAATAAACGGTTTTTAAGATTTTAGGGTAAAAAGGTTTCTGTTTGGGAAGAAAACTAATTAAAACAAATTAGTTTTCTTCCTGCTATTTAACATTAAAAGTTATACATTCAGATTGAAGAATAAAGGAAATAAAGAAAGATATGTAATATTATGCTTCTTTTTCACGTCAAATGAATTGTTTGATTTTCGTCCGGTCGAAATTATTCATATTTTTAACCTTTCTTACAGCAAAATGTTATGTGCACAAAGCGAAAAATTACATTCGATTTCTTTAAAGATAACTTCATTTTAATTCTAGATAGAAAAATGTAACATAAATACAATCGAAAAGAGCAGCAAATTTTGAATCATCAGTCACGCATCATTGCAGACAAGTCAATGATAGAGAAGCACCAAATACATAAAAAAGCAATAATATACCACATTACAAAGATTTTTGTCATAAAGCTGTGTAAAAAATGATATGGTCCAACTATAGAAAAAATCTTTTTTATCTTTTCGTTTACGTACAGACAATATCTCATCAGCCTGCAACAAGTTGCTATTGAATCTTTCTGACATACTATTACCATTCGGCGATGCCCATATTGTGTTTGCATTGAGAATCAAACACAAAAGACCGACAAGTTTCATTTTGATTGAAGGAGGTTGAATATCATCACATACGGGTCTGTCCATCCGTCCGTCCATCCATCCATCCATCCATCCATCTGGCAACAAGCATTAAACCTTGTTTGTATTTGATCAAGAACGATGAATCAATATATGAAATTTGTGTATTGGGTGTATTGCGATATGTGGTTAATATGGAATACATGTGATCATACTTAATTCAATGGTAAACGTTTAATGTACAAGTCCTCATTGGTAGATAGCACCATCTCCTCTTATGTGAACATTTTGGTATTCGTAATCTGAAATGTTGACTTCATAATTAACATGACTGTCTTAAAAGTTTAAATTTTTACATACTTTTATAAAGATACACGCATCTATAAGAAAATTAACAAAACTACCTCAATGTATTAAAAAGAGAGATGTGTATGATTTTTTTAATAATGTTTAACTCACACGGGGATACATGTTTTTTAATTGCATGAATTGAATTAACAAAAGTTTGTGAAATATAGGTTTTATGATTTCTTCTCATGTAAATTAAATTCCTAAAAATTACCATTTACATTATAGAACAATTTGACAATGAGTAGTAACAAAATCACAAACTATTACAATTTAGAAATTGTTGTTTTAAGTGAAAAAAAAAACAGGCTAAAATAGATTTGAATAGAGCAACCAGATTAACAACTACTACACAAAAAAGAAGATATTAAACAATATCACATTTGCTTTTAAAATGAATTCAAAAAATCACCGGATTTATAGAATGAAAGATTTTTTAATACCGGTAACAAATTGTTCAACTACATTGCAAATATTTGAAAATACAATTATAAAACAGACACAGAAATCTCAAGTATTGCAACAGGCGTAAAAACCTCGGATTGCTAATAAAAGTGTTCAGGAGGATGCAGTCTATCGTTCTACACAAGCAAATATAAGAAACAAAACAGAATCCAAAACCTAGATAAGGACATTGTATACTAAATGATTTTAGGATATGGAAGCTATTATATTTATATTTTGATAACGTATAAATGAGCCGCGTCATGACAAAACCAATATAATGGGTTTGCGACCAGCAGAAATCCAGACCAGCCCGCGCATCCGCGCAGACTGATCAGGATCCATTCTATTCGCTTACAAACTCTATTACAAGTAGAGAAACTGATAGCGAACAGCATGGATCCTGATCAGACTGCGCGGATGCGCAGGCTGGTCTGGGTCCATGTTAGTCGCCATACCATTATGTTGGTTTTGTCGTGGCTCGGCTCAAATGTGTTTTATAACTCACTATTAGACCCGTGCAAGAGTATTTCATATTCAAGTATATCCAAATCTATATGATGTATAAGAAAAATGCGTGATCATCAAAATACATTTAATTTCTAATCTATTTCTATGTTGCCAGTATCTGAACTTTTATCTTTCGTACACTGCAATACGGTAATCCGGCAATCTGTTATGTTTTCATTAGAGTAACATATACGTATAAAGTTCTTATATAATCAAATCAAAATTGCGCTAACGAAGGACAGAAAGTAATAAAACTGTTTTCAGCAAAAATAAAATTAACTTATTACACATCATAAATCATATCCAATAATTTATCAGCATTTGAACCACCTGATGTTCATTATCAGCTCCATTGTTATCAATATAGTCTCATTTCCATTTCCATATTCAAGAAATCTCTATCAAATGCATATCGTATATAGTCTCGTTTATATTTTCAGGGTTAAAAATACTTCTGCAAGTGCCTTCCAATATAGATTTGACAGCTGTGTGCAGTACAATTCAATATTGTACTAAACAATGTATAAGAACCTCATAAATCATTACAATTCAATTTTCGCAATAAAATTCATATATTTTTAAGATATTAAAATCTTAGATATCAAAAGATACATATGACACTACGGATGATCACATGGCCACAAGTGTACAATGGGCTCATAAAATGGCGGCCTAACCGCTCGGTTAAAGCAGTGAAATTGAGGTAAGCATACAGTTAACGTTAAATCTATATGTAAAACTAGGCCGCACGGAACGCCTGTATAAAAACCACGTACTGCTCTATTATTGATTACTTTGTAGCTCTCTCTGTTTAGTCATGAAAGTCGAAAAAGTTGTTTTGGGTGAAACGTACAATGGCCGAACAGGTACTGAAATACGTTGTTTTCAGTAAAAGAAACGCATTTTGTGCAAAATTAGCAATGACATCTTGTGCACAATTGCAAGTTTGCCCGTCAAGAACAATTTTCATTCTTTGTAAAGTTGCATAACGAAGTTGTGCATCTTTTTAAAAAACGAGTACAACGGCCGAACCAAATTTAATGAGTACAATGACCGAACGATTTTATTGCCTGCCCTATTTCGTCAAATTATTTATTGAATTATGCTTGTTTCTCGCTTCCTGTCTTTGAAATCATACAAATATGATATTTTAGAGTGAAAAGTGGGAAGAAGTATTAAATTAAATAAATTTTAGTTTGCTTGCTATAAATTCACATCTTTATAGTATTTTGCTTTGCTAACACACGTGTACATCAGCGTAAAAGTATTTAAAATACAAAAATATAATACAAACATGTACATTATATAGAATTTATTTCACCAGCAAAATATATGTTTCAATTACATACATAAAATTGTCAATTATTTTGGAAATAAAGTCTTTTTTTTTGTATTTCAGACGCTTTGGATCTCTCATGAAGCAAACATAATACATCTTCTTGAGGGATCCTATTAACAACAAGCATTGCCAATTCAGGTATAATTAAACCGACCTGTTTCCCGGTTATTGTTGAGATAAAAGATTGGTCTGCTCCGTACAATACGAGGAGAAAATGCAAATACGTCAGTATTTCTATCGTATCTCTTTTGATTCTGTATTCAACTAAAAGAGCAGGAGATGAAATACTGACTGCCAGAGCTGCTCGTAGTTTTGTACATCTTAAAATGAAGCGTGGCCCGTCGGCTATTAACGTTCCAATCAGGTTCGACATTGTCGTCTGCTGTCATACGTCAATCTTTCTGCATGGACATTTCTTTCAGGTTACATATAGTACGATAGCGAGTTCCACTGAGAGATACATGATTTCAAAAATCTCAATGAAAAAAGTAAAAGGGGCAGTAAATTTTCTTTTCTGAACAATTCATTCGGAAACAATTCTGACAACCAGTATGAAATATTTTTCATGATGTACGACGATATTTCGTTGCTGACGTTTTTACATGTAAGTTTGTCCTTTGCTACCATTTTCAAAAGACTGTAAAGTTTGATTTGCGTTTCATTGACACCAAATTCAGTATGAGCTCAGAAGGTATGAAGCAGAACCTCCATTCTCGCCATTGATCACAATTTCCCTTTCTTCCTACAGGAACTACTTGTGTGCAGCTTCTCGAACGTCCTCTGGAGGCCAACTGTACGGGCGTTGTCTTGATTTCCAAGTTTGAAGATGTGAGTGATTACAATGGAAGGCTTTAACCGCATCAGCTGTGAAATTTGCTGTCACTACTGTTAACGCTGATCCATCCTGATATTCCATCACATCGTATAACAGCAGATTCATGTTCCCGCTCTATCTGCGTGGACTTTAAAGCTATCATAGATCTTGATATATACATTTGTTTAGATCCTGACTCGAATAAAATATCTAGCAGTCTTTCATGTATAATAGCATGTTCACTAGACCTTACGAATCTTAGTCTACAATAACCTGGCGGTGACTCACGTGTATCAGCGTCTAAGACAATTCCAGCCGATAGTCTAGGCAAGTGTTGTGTGTCCTCTGTACCTACTTCTACGTCAGGAAGAGACATTTTATCAATATCACTCTCAAACAGTGAAGTTGTACCTTCTGACTAACTACCTGAGATAACAATAGTATACCTATGTTGTTATGTTGTATCATTAAAAAATTGTTCTATCTGTTGATAGTATTGTCTCCTCAGATGGATCATCTTCTCACTGTACCCAATACAATCAAGCATATCACTCAGAAAACACGATAACCCTTCCATTTTATATTCCCGTATTGTATTCTAACTGTATATTACGTTGTATAATTTAATGCACAAAGTGTTGTTCTTACGACTTGAAAATAACAAAATGGAATATTAATAAACAGTTTGATTTTGCAATGCTTTATAAAGCTTTACACAAATTAACATTTCCATAAATCATAGCTGATCATAAAATATAAGACTTGGTCTAAGAAATCATTTTAAATTTAAATAGAATCTTAAACACTGGTGATCTGTTTACTAAAATACTGTTGAATATTATTATAATGAATCTGCATACTTTTCAAAAAGAAGACATTAGATATTTTACAAATATGGACTGTTTAGCTAGTGAATATGATGAGATATGTACTGAAAAATAATGATATTGACAGAGGCAATAGCTGAGGTGAATATTAATTTTTCATTGACATTGCAGTATTTTTGCCTTTACTAATAACATTTCAAGTATGAACAAAATATAAATATATGAAATCTGATTAATTCATTAATTTGTTCACCTAAATGTTGAAAAATGGTGAAGGTATAAAAAGATCACAATTAAAAATACAATTTTAGGCAATGATGTTCAACAGGTACAATCAATGAAAATAAATGTTAACACTAACTCAAGTGCATATGTCAGTTTTTAAAGTATAATAAAAGCAAAAAAAAAAAAAACAAAAAAACTCTTTATTCGATTTTTTTCTTCAATAACAGCCAAAATACGACCTTGATAAATGATTCACTGATTCTTTTGAACACGAATAACGTAGTAATCAAAAACTGGTAGATCTTTCATAGTAACTTTTCTACACGAATAGTAACCTCCAAAATACATATGATTCAGGACTATTTTCAACCATTCAATACGAAAGAAAATGTCTATGTATAAGTGCATTTAAAGACACAATTAAAATCTACACAGCGTCATATGTTTTAAGTATCTACTGTAAAGATTTCTAAATTTTACCTTTAACATATTTGTACTGATACATATTCTATATTGCATATGCCATTACCTTTTAAAATTTTTCCAAGTATTATTTCCAATAACCGTAAATTATACCATACCCAGACTATGGTATAATTTTCAGTTTTGAAGATCGAAGGAGTAAGTGTTTCTTGGCGGAGCTATAGGTTAAAACAGATACACCATTGGTGCGTTGGCGATTTCTGGGATTGCGTAAACTATATCATAATCACGTGACCTTTCTTATGCAACCTCACTCGACTTCGTCTCGTGAGGTTAAGGCATAAGAAAGGTCACGTGATTATGGTATAATTTACGCAAACCCAGAAATCGTCAACGCAGCAATGGTATATCTATTACATAAAAGATAGTATCCAAGCAAAAAACGCACCTCATTGGCTATCCTCTATTTCATCAGCTGCTAAAAAACGAGGAATATAAAGTTCATAGCTTGGTATTCCGCGAAGCGGACATTTTGTTTAGAAACAGATCAAATAGCAATAGTTTTTTTTATTAAACTTATATTTTCTTTATTATACGATGACACTGAAAGTATCGCAACTTTGTGTATTTCCAACCCAAGAAATTAATCCTTTCAAAGGGAACGATATTTTGAAAACACAACAGTTGTTGATGAAAAACTCCCTGCTTAAATGAAAAACGACAATACGTGAAGAAAAATACCACTTTCAGATATGCCAGACTTAGTATAAACATTGAATTAATGTGACAAAAAATTGTACAAATCAAATATTCATAGAAATATGTATTCTAGAATCAATTTCAAGCATTTTGCCTGTGAAAAATACATAACAATGAACGAACAATAAAATAAATATAAACAAAATGTCCTTGCAATTTTTTAATTATAATTTAATTTTAATAACTCTCTGTAACGATGATGCAGTGTTCACTTTAAAATATAATATTTTTATTTCAATCATTTGTATAATAATCATTGTACGTTTGTTAGTATATCTCCATATGTATAAACAGGAAGTAGACGGCGGCCATCTTGAACGCCATCTTGAATAAAAATGCTGTGACACCGGTTAAGATAGTGCAACATGCAATTTCATAAACTTAAAATCCTAACGTTTAATTTGATATATTGAAATACTTTTTTACTGACTAAACTGGTCGTGACGGGTTTGCTTTACTAAGAGAAGAAACTGATGCAGGGACTTATGCCTATGTGCGAATCTGTCGATTTTTGTTCTTGGGTCAGTGCCATGCCCTTAAGGGATACCTCCAAGTAAAATATGTGCCAGCCCTCAGTAAAATTTGGTCATTGGAACATTTATTTTTATTTTTAAGACTTATAAAAGTTCGACCGTACATAACAGTCTTAATTTTGATATCGGGACTATGGTAAATCCTTTAAATGCTGAAACCAAATGTATTTAGCCTTTGTAACCACTTTAGAGTCATGCCAGCGTTCACGTCCTTTAAACATTACCAGACAATATACTGACGGCAGCCGGGTCTCCGTAATTTACTATTAATACCCCTTAAATATTGAATGGATTGTTTGAGATTTAAAGCTTAGCAAATCCATTTTACAAATTCAGCAAATAATGGGCTCATGTGAAAAAATATGGATATTCGTCATACTTCGTTGTTATAAAAAAGATTATTGAACTGTTCCACAGTCCTGATTAAGCTCTGAGAGTGAATGCCTTTCTACAGAATACTATGTACACATTCACCTTTAATTGCTCGTATAAACTCTGACAAGTTCGTGACTTCATGTACTTATCTGCTTGTCACCTCGATCAATCACTAGCCCTTTTAATGAACTTGCCCTGTTTGAATTAGGAACAATTTATTTGAAAATTGAGCTAATTTTAAAAACAAACTACATGTATTTGCCCTGCTTTTCGGACTTTTAGTCAGTCTTCAGATAAGGTTACTATTGATAATAGCCGAGATGTTCCAATTTCCCTTTATTGATGTCACAATAAAACACTTCCGGTTCAACAAGTTAATGGTTAATAAGATAAAGAAAATATAGACTACGATCAAGTGTGCATAACTATAAATATGATAATTTGAACGTCGTGGATGCCCAGTGACATAGTGCTAAGTACGGCGCATTGTTTTTCGAAATAACGCAGGTTCGAATACTACTCGTATATCTTTCATTTCGTAAAGTAGCGACATTTTCATTATAAAACTAGACCTAACTTTTATCACTTGGGTTGTCCACTTCAAAGGTCCGATCAGATGCAGGAAAGCAAATGTTCAGAAAAATAAAAATGTTTATAAATCCACAAGGATAGTATATTACCGTAGATGATAAAGTTACCGACAAACATGCAAATCAGGTCATGCTAGCCTTTTAATGCGACTTGTTCACAAAATAACGAATTCAAAAGGAATGGTTTGATTTTTCAAGGTCAATGCTTTATTAGTCCCCTACCGGTATAAACGGAATGGACTTACAGTTAACCGTCCGTCTGTCAGTCCGACACTTCGTCCGTTCACAAAAATGGATCCCGTGATAAAACAAAAGTGCTGATATTATTATTATTATGAAGCTTTATATATAATATGGGTAGATTGCAGTGTGGAAATTATGCACGCCTTTTTTCTTCATATGTTAAAAACTGTGGTTGCTATGGCAACAAATAGACTAACGGTTAAGCAAATAGATAAATCAAAAAGTAATGTAACATTTTTTTATGAAATTTTAAATATTGACAGCGTGGAAAACTCGACTATAGTTAGTATACTGAGATCTCTACTGTCTAACACGAATAGCCAACCGCGTACAGATTTCTGATGCATTCGTCAAATCTTTTTGACTATAACTTTTTTATTTTTAAGGTATTTACTTGAATCTTCAGATATTAAAAATATTACAGTTTTTCTCCATCAACCACATCATATGTGACAAGGTTCCCAATCCAAAAATATTATCAAAATAACCTCCTTGAACCAAGACTTTTCATGAAGAAATATTGTTCTTATATAACTTGTATTCATTCGCCACACTTTATGTTACAAGATTCATAATTTCAATTTTCTACTTATTTCAGTCGATATCTAAGTTACAAAGTATTTATAGTTTACTTCGTACATTTTTGACAAGAAATGCAATTTGATATTGACTATATCAAATGAATTTCAAGGCATCTATATTCACATTTGAGTATTATTATTATTTGACCAAGGATATTTGTTCTTTACTTGAAGCTTCTCTGCAGATCATTATTTATAACTTTAAAAGTGAATTGGTCCATAATGTCATAAATAATCACGTTTATAGTATTAAGTATCATACATAACACTTAATCACGAATAATAATAAAATTTACATGGATGTTGTGAGATTAGTGTGAGATACATTAAGGCTTTATAAAGCAGATAATAAAGAAGTTCTATAACAATATATTACTATTAATTTCTATTAATACTAAAAGTTATGAGCATTTTGGATTATCAAGAAATATTTATAATTATATCCAAATTATATATTTATATTGTCTTTCATCAGTATTTGAAAATACTTATTGAAAATGTACCATATGTAGACCAATCCACTTTAAAATAATACCACGAATAAGTTATAATGTTTGATATTGGTGCATATAATATCCTACAATAAACATTCTATTTGAATGTGTCACCATTTTCCTAACATAACGTGTAATAGGAAGAAGTAAAGTACCCACTCGAACTGCGACATGCATTTAGGTAGCGGTCGCACTGTTTTAAATTCTGAATTTATAAATACTCTTTTGTGGCAAGTTCATTTTTAGCATTACATATATATGCATTTGACGTCTTGAAAATTAAATGTACATGTACTTACAATTTGCTAGTTCACTAACGAGGATGTCGTTGGCCATATCTGCCACACTGAAAACTATGGTGGCCGTTAAGTGCCATGTAGCGTTTTCGCCGCGAGGGATGCAAGTCGAAAACTAGAGGATACGACCAAAATGGTGACATTGGCGTATCTTTGTCTGGCACCCCGCGAAGCGAAAATGCGACATGGCACAATTTAGCAACCATAGTAAACAGCAAACATACTCATGCATTTACCTTATCGTAGGAATACCGACAGCGGCTAGATATTTAAGTATTCGATAAAAATCAAACAAGACAACGCACATATCATGGCCTATTTACAAGCGTTATTTTAAAGTGGTTATAGATTACAAAAATCTTACCTCATCCAGTGTATATTCATTAAAAAAAGTTTAAATGGTGAAGTTTAGCAGTATAGTGTGGATTTCTGTCGTAGCATTAATAAATAACGGAAATGCAAAATCGGTTGAAAGTGAGGTGAGGATTCGAATACAAAAGCCAATGAAAATACGAAAACGTGCTTCAGGAACTGAAAGTTATCAAACTTGAAGTTGAAAACTATAGAAAAACTGCAACCCGACTTTTACAGGAAAATAAAATTATGAAAAATGAACTTGATAAACTTCACGTGAACGAACGGATTCAAGCGAAAATTATTGCAGGCAAGATGCTAAAACGATCAAAAAGAGGTTATTTTACCTTCTGTTCATTCTTAAACAAAACGTCCTTTTATAAAGATTTGACAGAGTATTTAAGGAATGATTCACCGTGCATATCCAGTAACGCAGGAATATGCAATTTTCGTAAAGTAACGTCAGATCTATCAGTGCAACGTTATTACCCAAAGGAATAGCACAGTAAGTGAACGAACCATATTTTATCCTAATCAAATTTAAAGAAAATAATAAGCGCATACGGCTGCTACGACATACTTAAACCAGCATTACAATTTTTTTCACAAATTTGTTTACTTTCTTAGATCATTCGTGAGAAAGACAACCTGGTTGCCGTTTTGAAGGTGAATTTTGTGTTTCGTCAAATAAATATGTATGTTTAACATATCTATAACTTTTTTTCATATTCTGTATTCCGAAGACATTTGTCAAACTACATATATCGTATAGCAATAGAAGGAAGCTTGACTACCTTTATTAATAAGATAACCGCCGTTGCTTCGGTGCTTTATTCACGAATTCGGCGTTACCTCGTAAAAATGATCCCAATTACGTTTCATCTGCTAAATTATGTGAAATATGACGCTAGTCAGGTCGTCATTTTCACGAATGATCTGGAAAAATAAACATTTTCATGGATATATTTTGATAAGGTTTAAAGTATAATGTCTCGCTAACTCACTTTTTTTCCAATTTGTACGTATCGCGGTGCTCGTTTTAGCCACTAAATTGCACAAATCTGCGTTACTTTTGCACAATTCCTTCGTTATTTGCACATTCCTGCGTTACTGGATATACACGGTGTGATTGATATTTAAGTTAAATCATTCTATATAATTCACACATGTCCCTTTAGTTTCGTACTATTGAATGATAATTTTGTTGTTTCGTATTACATCGACGTTTATTTTATTTTATTATGTTATATGGCACTTAAAGTGGCTTATTTTACCTACACCTCGTGCGCGTCGGTGTCTGTGTGCTTGCGTGAAGGAGGACAGAGGTTAGTGGATGAGGAATAGGAATCACTTTATTATGTCCTTCCCGATTCTCTTTATTTTTTTTTCTTTTTAAAAAAATCTGTTCAGATATCAACTTGTCTCTTGAAATATGTTTGAAAGGTCACGGTAGTGCTCAGTAGGTCAAGTTTGAAAAAAACAACAACAAAACATTTCGTTCAATTTAAACTATGTTTTGCCCCCCCCCCTCCTCTCCCCTTTTAGATATATTTTACCTGTGTATCTCTCTTATTACGTTGAAATACATATAGAGGGTCTTGGTAGATGTCCACTATGCAAAGTATCATGCAAAATATCTAACCTCAAGCCTTTGCCAATTCAGAGAAGATGATTTTTTTTAAGTTTATACTATCTACATATAAGAAAAACTTATGATCACTGGTGCAGGGTCAATTTGAACAATAGGGGCAAAATTTGAACAACTTTGGTAAAGGACCTATAGATGATATCATATACCAAATATCAAAGCTCTAAGCCACGTACATTCGGACAAGAAGATTTTTAAAAAATGTTTTTGCTACATGTACATAGTGAAAATCAATGACTCCCGGGGCGGGACCAATTTTGACCCAAAGGCTCTTATTTGAAAAATCTTACTACGCAATGTTTCGTGCAAATTATCTTACCTCTAACCTTTGTCAATTCAGAAAAGATGATTTTTTTTTAAAGTTTTTAATATATTCATAAATGGAAAAGCTATGTATCCCCAGGTCGGGGCTAATTGTGACACTAGAGGCAAATTTTAACAACTTTGGTAGAGGACTTGTGGATAATAATATATACCAAATATCAAAGTTCTAAGCCTTGGACATTCAGACAAGAGGATTTTTTTTATATTTTTTACTTTATGTACATAGTGAAATTCAATGAACCCCAGGGCGGAGCCGATTTTGACCCCAGGGCTATAATTTGAACAAGAAGTTTTTTTTTTTTAAATTCATTCTTATAATCTTTTTTGGTTACCATGGTAACCAGATTTCTGCATGGAATCTAATTCTTTTAACAAATTTCACACTAGGGTCAATCCTTCCAAGTTAAGTTGAAATTGGACCAGTGGTTTTTCACAAGATTTTTTATGTTCAATATATAATACATGCACACGCACACACGCACGCACGCACGCACGCACACGTACGCGCACGCGCGAACACACGCACACACACACACACATACGCGCACAAACACATTGAACTTGGGGAATGTATTGTTAAATTTTAAAAAACTGGAAAAAGGAAAACAAACCTATTTAAAATATCTTTCTTGTTTAAGATGAACCAACCTGCCCTTTTAGTCAAAACCAAACTCCGGTTGCATTCACCGCCTACTTGGACCATCGCATCACCAATCTTGGTGCCGACCAGGCGATTGTTTACAACAAAGTTCTTCTGAATCAGGGCGCGGCGTACAATGTATACAACGGTGTGTTTACAGCTCCGAAATCTGGGGTTTACATATTTTCATGGTCTAGTGATGCTAGAAAAATCGGGGCAACATTTGATATTTGGGTAAGCTTAGTTGTCAACGCATCAACACAGACAACAGTTGTTGCTGAAAGCCGAGACGCGGTATATGATCATTAAGGTAGCATTACTGTCATCATTCATGTTAACAAGGGTGACATTGTTTGGACAAAACGACTATCCGGTGGCGGTGCGGAGATTCATTCCGAGCCAGAAAGAAGGGTTAGCAGTTTTACAGGGGCTTTGATCTTTGAAGACGATGTACCAATATGTTAAAAATAAGCAATAACTTTACACTTACTCTTTTTGTTTGAATAATCATATGCATATTGAATTATTTCTTCTTCTTATTAGGTTACGATTGGGGCAAAGAACAAATAATTAAAATCCGATGACTTGGTCACGTTGATGAAATGACCTTGAACAGTTATAATAATATACATGTACAGTATGCTATTATATGCAAACATATTGATGCAATCTTTATAGTAATGTCTTAAAAAAAATCTGAACATGTTAAGCATTTCAACGCTTTAGAAAATACGATTTAAGAGCCAAATAATATTCAGGATAAACGTTTAGTATGTGAATGGTTGTTTAGTCCTCTGCCTATGTTAAATGATATAGGATGACTTGTATAGTTATAGTTTCTTTCAAATTTATAGGTGCAGCGTAGAGCAATGACACAAGAAACTTATGGATATTAAGAAATATAACAAAAAGACAAAATGCAATGCCATATTCAAATATTGCAAGTCGTATAAAGGAACGCAGTTAAAATATTTTTTTTTAAATTACAACAACAAACATTGTGGTCGGTTAAATAATTCCAGTGCATATACTGTAGCTAGAAGACTAATTGATAAAACAAATAAAAATTCAACAACATTAGCTAACAACAAATCAATTCGCTTCTCATTGATAATACAGCGATACGCGATTACATTGTGAATGAATAATTCCAGAAGTATTTTCACCATTTCTATGGTTCATAACTGGCATTACATAAAATTGTAGCCACTATTTCCAATGGTTCTATGCAAGTTAATTCACTTAAAACTTAATACAACGACTAGTTAAACCATGTATAGGCTTGTCTTCGATTAATCAGAGAAAGTGTTTAAAATATCCTGCTTTTGCAGGAAATACGCATGTAACCAGATCAGTTAAACATGTCAAATTAAATCATTTGTTATGGTTGTCTAAGGATATGTAGTTCTCTAATTGCAACCGGGCTCGAACTGGTGAATGAAATAAGTAAAGTAATTTTGAATCCACTGCTTTTATAATATTTTTGCACGTACAACATTGAGCAATAAATCGGAATGATTTTCGTAACTATAAATGAGTAGTTTCTTGATCGCTGTCATGATGCGGCACCAGGTGGCGTTCTTCAGTCTCTTCCGTTGGTGGAGGCGGAAGTTCATCTTCATTAACTGCAGCAGCACGTGGACTAGGAACAGCACCTTGTGCTTCTTCAGGTATAGAGTCTATTCTATCCCGCGATGTCTCTCGCGATTCCCTTGAAGATTTATCCTCCGGTAAGCCTTCTACAATATGTAACAAAGATAAAGAACTCCTCTTTTCTTTATAATATTCAGAATCGTCAGAAACAGACATCATTTTTCCAGTTTCTGGTTGCCGTGCGTTAAATATACCGTCGATCGATTGGCACATATAAGATTTAATTAAAAATATATAAAGAAACAATTACATACCCTCTGTAACTGGTAGATTGTCTAATCTTGCCTAACATTGCCGAAAATGGCCGTTTTCATTGAAAAGACTCCTGTAACAAGTTCAAACTGCTATAAAACTATGAAAAATGCTTCAATACTGATGAAAATTGGCACAAATTTTGACTAGACCATAGCCTCTGTAACAGCATGCTCAATTGGAAATTTCCTGTTACCATGGCATCGGGGGACGTCTGAAAATTGCCAAAAATCACTATTTTGCATTGTGTTTTTCCATCAAAACTGGTTTCAAAGTGCTGCAACTTCTCAATGAAGTCAGATAGAATAAAAGGTTACTAGTTACCCTAAGATCGACCTCATGCTATGTTTAGCCTGTCACATGTCGAAAATTTACTTGGACTACCGCCTCTCTCCAAACCCCAAAACAGAAGGGGCACGCCCCCCTTCTGGCAACCCCCTGATGTAACATTTGAATGGGGGCGGCGCCGAAAAAGTGGTTACTTTTTAAACAACATTTCTCAAACGAAAAACAGTGTTGGGGGCCTAAATTTGGCATTTTTTCACTGTTTGAGGCCTCAAAGAAGGATGGGGCAAAAAGCCATCAAAGCACGTCTATATCAGGGAAAAGGTAAGTAAGTAATTAATTATAAATAATGATTAATAGCCTTTTAATAATAAGTTAAAAAATTTAAATAATAAATGTCCCTCCAGGGTTTCCGTAGTTTTTTCCTGCCAAACAAGACGTGTTCAATACTAAATATTATTAATAATATGTAAATAATTATTGATCAGTTATAAAAAGTAGTTAATAAGTAATAATTTTTTAATTTAAAATATCCCTCCAGGGCTTCCGTAAGTATTAGTTCAGAGGGCACGAAGTGATGAACATAAGTAGATCAGAATCTAATCTAGATCTGGTGTACTGGTTCTTGACCAATTTCAAAAATATGGAACTTTTTGAAGAATTATTTTTACGAATAACATTAGTGAGAGACTTCCTGCTATTGAATAAATCTCAAACAGCTCATTGCTCAACCAACCCATACAAGTTCTGAAACAAATAATCTGTATTAATATTCCCAGATCCTGTATGATACTGAACAAAGAATAATTAATAAGTTAACGTTGTTTTGCGAATTTCAACCTGTTGCTCTTCGCCTTACTGCAGTAATGCTTGATTAGTGTCTGCACCGTTGTCGAGACGAGACAGAAAGTAGACAAATTTCGCCGAAAGTAAGGTTTAGTTCACATTCTCCTACTGCTCGATGTAATACCAATGACGGATTGTGACGTATGGATCATAGTAATAGCTTACCCTTGTATACTGGAAGTAATCATGATGACTTAGATACGTCTATCCCGGGCCAAAAAGGGGCTGATTTTGATGAAAAGCCAGTGCTTTCCCCTTTTAAAAACTGTTGATACTGTTCCTAATCTGACAATTAGACATAATAGCCATATGAGGAGTTAACCCTCTTTAGTGAAAAGGCGTAATATTAGTACACAATGTAGTGTTACGTCACTGGTTATTGTAAATACATGCCTGACACCGGTGCCACATACTTTATGCAACCATTATTCACATAGTGTAGGTTTTCCAAGTAATTAATCTCGGGGAAACGCATTTAAATGCCTACAACATATACAACTTATAGTGCTCCGATGAACACTATATACTCGGGTAATGCAAATACTCGGCCATCTTCGGTTATGGTCATTTCGATGGTACTACCAGTGAATGGTCCAATTATACTATTCTTTTTGAGCTACTAGCCAATTAAGTTGCGAGCGGGGGGGGGGGGGGGGGTACAACAATTACTTATACATTGCACCCTCCTTAACTACTTGCAAGTTTTTCGAAAATTAAGCGTGTGCTCACGCAAAAGATTTAGTCCACATATTTAGTCCACATTAACGAAAAGAAACCTTTCGCTGTGAATTCCGTTTCGGACTATGGTTATGCATTACACAGATCAACACAAAAAGCTTTTCCTTACTGCATAGTGATGCTTTCGAAACATGTATTTTTGACCAAAATATACATGGATTAGGTACTTTTGAATTAAGAAAGCACGTACAATTTACGCATCCTATTACTTTGGATGCTGCCGTAGAATTTATGTCATTACAGGGTTCCGTAGATAAAATTGACCTAACCATTACACGATGAAACGGAGTTAACTCGTCCATTGAATGTTATTTCGTCATCATCAGTTGCGTCCCTTAGACACACAATTTTAAAAACTGCTTGTAGTTTAAACGAATTAAAGCAAATTATATCTTCTATTTCTGATCAAAAGTTCGAGCAAAATATTCAAGAAACATATGGAAATCAGTATAAAGCAAATAATTCCTCAAGAGTTACCAAAACATTGGTAATGATAGGCCTTAAATGAGACGCAGTAATAGCCCTATGCGTGACTATAGTAACGCGTTACCCACAAACCAAGGTGTAAATCATAAATATGTTTCTACTACAAATACCAATTATAACTCTCAATCTTCATATCCAAGGAAATTCTTATGAAAACCTAATTATAAAGACGTACAGTGTATTTACTGTCATAAAAAGGTTTCATCGAGAGCCGTTGTTATGCTAAGAGAAATGCTTTGAATCAGGGAACCTAGGTCAGACTAAGGTTGAGGCCAAAACGTCAGTCTGTAGTCAATTGTTTAGGCCTATAGAAACACATATTAGTGAACAGTTATTCGTACTCTCAATCTAAGGGAGATAACAATCTAACAAAGGGTTCATTGCTTGAAATGACGTATAATTTTGAATTATAAAATTAATACAAACCCAGTAAACGGTGCAATCCAGAAATTAAAATGAACGCCCCCCCCCCCCTTCAAATAAAAATGTAAATTACCAAAACCCTTTCACTAGTAATAGTGAGGGTCAAGAAGTAGTAGACTTCAAACCGGAAGTTTAAAGTCATAATGTATATCGTTCTATAAACGAAAGTGAAATATCAAAACTGAAAGTTGTCAAAAGTCTGTCTCTACAGGGCAAAACATAACATAGTTTCAATTGGTGACAAACAATCTTCTTTTTTGTCAGATTGCATTCGTCCCAGAGTGTTTTTTTTGTTTGTATATATTCGTCACATTTTGGTAAAATTTTAGTTCCATGCTTCAGGTGCTATTTACAAATCATATTTTCTATACATCTTCTTATAGAATTAAACGTCAAGAGGACATCCACAATGAAAGTAAAACTGTGCAGAATAGAATGCAATCCATGTAATAACAACGTAGGTCACAAGACAGCATTAGACAAACAGGTCGACACTTTAGTGCAGTAACGATATGATTTAATAAGAGTAAACCCGTTACTGCACAAAGGTCAGGTATTCACTACATAGAATATTGCAAAAGAACGCTAAGTCCTGATTATTAGGGTTAATATAATTTGAATGAGTCCAACATAGATCCAGTAAGATCAAACTAAGTATGATGCTATAGTAATTGAGATCATATTAGAAAATAAAGTATCTCTCAATGTAAAATTATCCAGTGTTAATGAGTTAAGTTTAGTTTATTGTCTCATTCCAAGCATGTCATATATACAATACATCACAATATTCAATCATACTAAAATACATGTTGGACCAATCTCGATAGATTTATAAGAGACATTTAAAAGCATGATGATACTAGAAAAATTTATTCTACAACTAAAAACAAATTTGCTTTACAACCAACTTACATGTACATATAACAGACATTTTTGCTTATTCCTTCATGAAAATTTAATATACTTCAAAAAGGATGCCCAGATTATTTGTGACAATACTACTTGCAATAAACTTGCTATGTGAGTGAGGCCAAAAAGTCACCATGATCATACAAAAGCGTAAGTTTAGTGCAGCATACATGACGAAAACTGTCAACAACCTTTAATCTAGTTTTGTTATTATATACCCATGACATTAATATTTCAATAACATAAAAAAAACTGTTGCTGTATCAAAACACACTATTTCTCAATTTGAAGAATCCCGTGCACAGTATATTACTTCCGACAACGTTCATTTGAAACCTCGTAATATCTCCTTTGGTATTAAATGCAGACGCCACAGTTATAATCATCAGAATGTTATGGAAATATCTCATGCATTCAATGTCTGCATAATTTAGAATCTTTATATTGATATGATTATTATATGAAGTAAATCCAACTTATTCTGTCTAGTAAACGCGAAGCTGAAAATCACATTTGTCAGTTTTCATTACACAACACAAGCTTTATTTTTATGAGTTTAAGAACATTATAACATGTAAGTATATTGGAACTCTTTAAGAAAATGTTTAGATGCCGTGTCAGGATATTGTAAGGATGTCATACCATGATAATTGATATTCATTTAGTCTTAGATATCTTATCATTTATATAATTCTGTTAACAACTTAAACACGAATCTGAACATTCTAACTTATTTCGTCGTATTCTTGGCCCCTTGTTTATGCAGGTAAATCCTTCATTAAAACTTTTATTAATTCATAAATCTGAAAAAGGAAGAAGAGAAACTTTCAAGTACCTAAACATGTACTTACTATCTGTTTTTACGATTATAAATTGTAATCCGTATACTGATCGTAATATTTTGGAACACCTTTGAGGACGTGGGTATCTCTGGATATTTTCTATTGTTATCTAGATAAAAATTACATCAAAAAGGTTCTTTCAATAATAACTGTGAATAATTACTTACGATATTTTATAATTATATTTTTGTTTTTATCTTAACATATAAGGATTGATTTTCAGGGAAAAATATATTGTGTCTTCATATTCTCTGAGCTAACTATAAAAATCTGGAGAAAAAATGATTCCATTTGAAGCATTGACCACCGCAAAATGACACACAACTGCGGACACGATTTGAATAGGTCTGTACATAAAGAATATTGAACAAATGAAACACCCCTCACACCCCAAGCACCGGCTTGAGCTTTTTCAATTTTCAACACTTAAAAGTGCTAAATCAATTATCCCGAAAGACAAGAAAAATAAGCCTAAGCAAAATGCTGTTGGAAGCATTTACATTTGACTAATTTCGTACATTTACATGTATATTGTTTTTATATCAAGCGATACTTGGTTTTAATTTTGTTGAATCCATTTTTTTTGTAAAGAGAAAAGTGCTTCACCGTAATACCTTTTAAATTAACAGCACAAAGTAATTAGCAACAGCAGCAGACATGATATAAATGATTTTCTTTTCTTGAGATACAATATGAAAAACTGACCAATCGTTGGCCAAGATAGAGATATACGGAATACCTAAAGAACATTCAAAACAGCAAACGTTAAATAATGCTGCATGCTCAGTTTGAATGAGCCCGTTCATAGAAGGTACTGGAAAGTGCAAACTACCGCCCCAGCACTGGCTAAAATATAATTTAACAAATCATTGTTAAAAATGAAATGGTAAAATTGAACAGATAATTTTATACATCGGTTACACCGAATTATCAAAAGTAATTTTCATCACAATACATTACCGTCTCATATTGCTTCAGATAATACTGGCCGATCTCGATACACACTAAATCAATTTGGCAACCATTCATTGTTTATTTATGTCGGCTGAAATGCCTCATTTATATGATATATCGCCTTTCTCCAAAATGATTCAACCTGATAAAACCAATTCATTAATCAGATCTTACGTCTTCTGAATATGTGTCTAGTGTACTTTATATTGACTTGCACAATCAATGTACTCGTATTTTACTTTGCAAGATCAAAAAATAAACGGCCCGGTAAACTGTTTGTATGTTTGTCTTTCCTGTTTTGTCGCATATTTTAACATATACTTTTGGTCATATTTTGGAGTTAGATACGCCAGTCATGCTCTCCTGGATAACTTACCATAATAATCAATATATTTGCAAGGAGCCTTCTACTAATCTCGCATGAGTTTTGAATCAGCGGTTAGATACAAAACATTATTACACTAAATGTCCGAGATCAATTATTATATCGGATTAAAAGACAGTCCATTGCTCTCTTTCTATTGAGTTATGCGACAGGAAAGGAAAAAACAATTAAAGCAGAAAACTAAAATTTCAACAACAAAGTTAATTATTTTGAAGTGATCAAGGAAAGTAATTAACATAAGTACCAAAAAACTTTATTCGTTAAGGACATAGTAGAACTTTGGTGATAAATGCAGCAAAATCATCAATTTATCTCATAACATTTAAATTATCACTTTGATATTTAATCTTTTTTCTTTCTATAAAATCTAATTACATTTTGATTATAATTTTCGCTGATCTGGAAGAATGCAGCTTAAAAAATTGGTTGGATTAAAAACGACTAAGGCGTATATTTTTCATTAACAATGATAGCTCCACCATTATAAATTTAAGTTTATGCTATTGTGTGTTTAAAAAATGTTGCTGTAAAGGTACAAACATATAACGATTATATCGATTTTTTATGTTTTTTTAGAAGAGTTCACAATGACTTTATCAATAATATCGATAATAATTTACTGCCATCAATGCAATTAACTTTAACGAACAGAACTTTTGAGCATTTCACAATATGCTAGGAAACGCCGTTTCAGATAATCGAAAAATATTTTTTTCGTGAAAAAGACTCTTTCCCGAGCAAAAGAGCTAATGACTTTCCTTTAAAGAAAAAGAAATTCCATACATTGTTTACCCTATATGAGTCTGCACGCTGGATTCAAGTTTCGGTAAGTAACACAAATAAAATGGATGTAAGCAGATACATATACAATTGAACTAGAAAAATTATACAGTGATGTTTTTTATTTAATCTTTTCTACAGAAGTACCATTAGAAGTGTGAAGCTATACAGGGTTTTTTGTAATTGGCATATTACTGTCTTTGTCGTTCTCATAACTGATTAAAATTTAATAACTGTTTTCTCTTACTAATGATTCATTAACGAGTATTCCATAATATCAAAAAGATAGAAATTTCAAAAGTTTATTTATCCAACACAAGACAGATTTATTTAGTCGATTTGATAAAAAGGTTGTTGTTTTATGGTTCCTTTAAAATATGTAAATGATGTTCTCGTATCTAAAAGTAATTAATCTTACATTACAAATTATTAACCTATTTGCTATGATTTAAGCCATCTAATGTAAATAGTAGAAAAGTGAAATTATAATGTGAATGTGACAATGTATGTATCCTACATCTGGTAACTGATACTGAGCGATCGAAAACTATATTGATGGTCTAATTAATTAATATACCAAACTAAAAATGAGATACACCTGTATACCTGTAAATTGTATCCAGTTTCCAAGCCAGTGTTATGAATAGTTGTTCTAAAAACTTCGCATTTGTTTAAACGTTGATGGAATGTCACATTATGTTTAAGTCACCCATTTCGAGTTATTGAGGCACATGCATGCAAAATGTCAGCAAAGTGATTTCACAAATTTACACGAATTATATTAGCATCAGTTCATCAGAGGCAAGATTCAATACATTTCAATATCACATTATAAATTTCTATGTATAAATTTCTATTTCTCTTAAACAGTGTGAGTGATGCTGTATAATTCTGTATAATGTTTTACTAGTGAGGAAAATGTACAACTTATAAACCAGAAAAAGAAACAGAAATACCATGTTCTACAAATTGTTTGTATTGCAACCGCAGTTATGTAACACTTTCTCAAGTAGGGCATGAACGATCTCAATCTGAAAATAGTAGCAACTTGTATTAGAACTGTCTAATAATGATGATTACGTAACTAGCCATAATATTTCGCACTAACAGCTTTGATTATAGGCAACACATAATTATCTAGTATTTGAGATTGCGCTTTGCTTTATATTTCCTTTGAATGCCACCGCTTAATTTGTTATGCTTAGTGAAGCTATTGTCGTTAAAGAATGTCACGGGATATAATTGGAAGCAAAAATTATGATATAGCATTCTTTTCAAGAACATGTCATAATATTTGTGATATTGCACGGAGCGCAAATATTTGTTTCAAAATGGTATTTTGACAACGATGTATTTGATATAACGTTTGTCACCAAAAATTAAAAATATGTCTTTGATTTTATTCGGAAATCATGGTAAACTAAAAAATGAAATTGATTTAATTTCAGCGTCTGCACAATATGTTGTAATGGTAGAAAATGATTGATATGAAACACCACTTTACACTTTCCATTCCACAAATCTGCGAACCCATTTAAGATATATTGTGGTACTTGTTAATGTGACTTGTTCCTTGACATTATTAATCACCTCTGCAATTGAATTTAGTCATAAAAAGCAGAGTTATGTGCCATTTCGCAATTTATTTATTTATTATCATTTTTTTATTATACAAAATGTGCATTTAAAACAAAAAGAAAAATTGACTTGTGCTGATCTCGTATTTAGTTTCGTTACTACGAATCAAATTGACAATGTTCTTTCCTTTTTATTGTAAGGATTCAACTGATATACATAAATAGATAGTCAGCACAAGCCAAAACAATCTGATATATTATTTTTCTCGAGTATAGTCAGTTTCTTGGCCAGGAAATTCTGTCTACTATTTTACTGATTAGCACGTACCGTTAATAGTTTTCGACAGAAACTATTGTGGTCTAGTATTTACATTTATCGTTTAACTATGCAGTGAGATCTTGTACATCTATGTCCTTTGTTTCTTAACAGAAAACGTTAAATATGTATCTAGTTAACCTAAGTTTACTGGTCATGTATTTATGTCATTCCATGACTGATTTTATATTTATTTATCCCTCTGAAATATTAATCAATATCATTGGTTATCATAATTATACCAAAAAAAGCTAATAGAAATTAGATAGATAATGTATATAAAAAAACACACACGGAACTTTTGAAATGTCAGATAATCTTGGTCGATTTGCTGGAAGTTATTTAAAACATCATCAATCAAACAACAACAAACGTGCAAACAACAACAGACAACAACAGCGAAAACATAAAAAACAAAGCACACACAGATAATAAGACGCAATCATTTAATTTATTATTACTTTTGAATTCCTTGTCAAAGTCATTGTATTGAAAAAAATATTAAGATACTTCCTTAAATATTGAATTTATAAAAATAAAGTCCCCTTTATGCAAGATTATTTATATAATAATATGACAACATATTCTTGATAAAGAGATGCAGTACTTAGACATTTCTTTAAATTTCCATTTTTTTAAACGCCGACGTAAGAATAGTTCAAAGTATTATCTATTCAATTATTTAAGATATAAGTGAATAACAAACGTAACGTAATTTTTTTTGAAATAAAGTCAGTCGTAAACGATAACAGCATTCTAGAGTTCATCGCATTAATAAAGCGTACAAAGTTGCTTTCTTATTTATTGATTGTTTTGTTACCAAATTTTACCTTAACATTTGGCGTAGTGTTTTTTTTTTATCTCAACAGAAAAAGAATGTTAATACCACCACGACGCTTTTAATTTTATAGCTAAGAATCAATTATTGATAACGTTTTATGTAACGTAGATTTGAAGAATATTCACATTCTTACTAGAACCCTGGCGTCGTGTTTATAATATCTAATTCAATTGCTTTGGCAATATGTGGACATTGCAAAATGATTGATATGAAACATTACTTTACATATGAAAATTAACGTGTAATTGTAGATATTCAATGTCTGCAAACGTCTTTTATTTGACATTTTCTTAACAATACGTACAACCTTTGTATGTGAATTTAGAAATGTGTATGTGTGTAACATTCCCCAAGATGTTTAATGTTAATGAAATGATTAAATGTTTTATACGGTATATGTCCAGTGTTAAGAAAGAGTGAGTAATGCAGCTGATTTTTGTGACTTGCCAATTCATAACAATATGTATGAACTTGGTTGTCACGAAAAGTCGATAGAAAGTGCAAAGATGAATGCAGCAAATCGTTTAGATCTTGTAACTTAAAGCAATGTAACGAATTTTATGAGTTTCCATGGTAAGGATCCAATTGATATAGAATCCAATCAAATAGGACACGCATGGCATATTTTTATATAGATATTGCTGGCAGTAATTGTATGCCATTGGTAGTGCACTTATAAGTTGAATGGAAAGTGTCATTAGACCGTTAGTACGTGCCAATAAGATTTGATGGATTACTTTTGTACATGTTTAGGCCGAATTTTGGCATTTCAAGTCTGTCATCTAACTTGACAAATTAGAACGTAATCTTGGTAATAATAGTCTAAGAATTTCGAAATAATCTATAGGGATTCTTTATTGTGTACATCCGATTTATTATATATATACATTTATAATTACAAAATGTATATAGATCTGAGTTATGGAATGATAAGTTTTATATCTTTTTCTTGTTTTGTTTACGTTGTATTGTATGTATGTTTGTAGTTTGTTGTAAATATGTATAATATATATGTACGATATATTAGTGCATAGATCTCTACATAACCCTAGTCTGTCTAATTTCAGATAAGTGGATTACAATAAAAGTTTCACCATAACGACGTATTTATTAACTAAAGAGCATTTGGCGATGTTCGTGGTTTAATCTATTGTATTTAGAATTAAAAGTCAGAGTAATCTATCAAATGTTTAATCATTGCAAAGCTTGAAATAATTAAATATGGCATAAACTGTTCATAAAATAAGACGGTGAATTATCGTGAACATTACATTCGAAACTCACTAGCTGTTTGTTGGATCATAATGCACTTGTCAAATTGATAACTATCAAAATGTTACAAGAAAGTCTCATGCATATAAAGTTAGCTAGATTAAGGATATTTCACATTGATTTTTCTGCAAAGCAATTCCGCAACATAACCTTTATCAAAATCCCGTCTAACATTGACGATGCCTTAATTATATTTGGCCGTTCTCAATTTCTATTCTATGTTCTATAATATCGCATCTTATCTTATTTTTGAAAATGCCAGAAGTATTTGTAAGGAATCATTTTGATTTCGAGAAAAAATGGATAAACGGTCGTTTGTAAAACAACACATAAACAAAATATTGAAGCTGTATTTTAACCGTTTTTCTTTAGTTTAATGATTCATCTTCTTTCTGTCGTTATTTAAAGCTGGGGTATTTGGCGTGTTTAGTGATTTGAAGACCATGTCTTTCACGACATTGCCTTTGTTTTATTTAGATCTATGTATTTGTTGTACGTCGCAACAACCAAAGAGAGGTCAATATGGTGCCTTTGTAGCCTTACTGGTGGGGTACGTGTCAATCACAAGCTATGTTCAAAAATCGTACTATCGTGTTCCAGCATGTAGAAATCCCATATGATTTGTTAGTTTTTCTTTTTAAGTTCAACACTTTTTCACCTATGCACAATGGGTGAGAGTTTATCATACACTATACCCATATTAAGACGAAATAATTACAAAAAGCCGGAAATTGTGAATCAATTCTCCAAAGGCGATAAGCGCCTTATTAATCTCATGTTTGATGAGAATAGACGAATTCGTCAAATGATTAATTTCGAATAAACTTAATTAGATCATGGAAAATATGGAAGGATATCAATTTATCTAAATCATGTTTAATGATCTCTTTATTTCACACCATCTTTTTCTTGAAATTTTGACAAAACCTTGTTACTTCCTTTACAATAACGATTTCAGATTTAAGACTCTTTAAAATAAAAACTAGGCGAGAGGGGCGGTTGTGCAATATGGATTAATGTCCTTAAAGTCAACGTTAGTTCATTTGCATAATTATCCGAAAAAAGAAGAACAAAAGAGAAAAAAGACCCCTTCCTCTCAGTAAAACCCTCGTATGAGTAAGAAATATAACTTCTGCAGGATGCGGTTTATGTCTCCCTTGGGAGATTCGAGGGAAATAACTGTTCACACCATACTAATCGTTCTGAATAAACGATAGGCATTGATAATTAAAATGAAAAGATATCAACTTGAATATAAATAGGCGTTATAGACACAGAGTAGATGTCTGTTAAAAACTAGTTTGATAATTCATTTCCAGCAGATCATATATCATCACAATATGACCTTTTAACATATTTACATAACAACATTAGTACACAATGTTATGTATTATATAATATCATATTTCATATCAAACAAAGTATTATGTTAGTTCCGTTTTTTTTATTTTTGGCTAATTCTAACACATTTTGGTGGTTTCTCGACGGCTGTCCTGTATAACTTACTAGTAATGACCAAATTCTACGAAAAATAAGCGGTGGACAGTTAGCAATACTTAGTTTAGTTTTAAAGCTCTGGAACAGATCCATATAGCACATTCGTGCATCTTCAATATAAAATTGTCGGTGTGGTAAGTGAATTCTAGACATGGGATTAAAAGAAGTATTTCATTACAATGGAAACTTACATGAACCAAACAGGTTATACAAACTTTTTTAATACAGACGCAGTCTTGATGGTTACGAAAATCTGCCACACAGAGAGACGTGAATCCTAGTTTCTTAAAGCTCTTTAGATTGATTTTTCCAAAGTAATTTCATTACATGACCTTACACAAGGACTTAGCTTCGCATGTTGCCCGTGCGGTAATTAAGTTCAGCTGTAATCGATATTTTACAAAACGATTCGTTTTGATCATATAGATTCATTATACCTCACATACGAGAATCATTCATGCCAGGGAAATTAACACATTTAATCCTCCTTATGGAACAGCAATTTAGAATATTTATGACTGACTATTGTCATTTTACACTCAAACATGTCCACCATAGTTAATGTATACTTCATATTATATTAACAGCACAGACACATTTGGGTATTGTTCATGTACATTAATAATATATCTGAATTAAGGAAGTCTGGGAGTTATTAAGAAAATCTCCATAAAATTATGTAATTTTACATTTCTTAACAAAATCCTTAGGAAAATTAACCTTTTTAGACATGCGTTGACGTAACGTGGCATACACATAATATTTTGTATGTAAAAACAAAACAAATCAAATAATACATTCAAACTTTAAGAAGTTGTTTCAAGCGATTTCCAGAAAAAAACATGATTAAAATGCTAACTGCAATGTTGATATAACATACATGTATAATAAGGTAATACGGATATTTTCTTCTGAAATATAACATTTAGTATTATTTTGTTATTCTTTGATTGCATGAAAGTCATACGAAGTTAAATTCTAATTACGTTGTTTTTTAAACTGCAAAGTCTGATAAAAATAAATATATTGGGAAAAGGTTTGATCTTTTGCAAATTCTTACTTCTATTTTACATTAATAATCACATGCTAAAGTAATATTAGTAATAGTTCCTTGAATTAAAACTCTACATTCCATTTAAATCTGTGTACATTTTACCACTGATACCATTAATGCATTAGTAAGAATGTATTTATATATTTAGTTATATCTTTTTAAGTGAATTTTACTTCTCTTTATGCTGTTTTTGCTTCCCACAAATTGAAAAATTTAAAGTTCATTAGAAAAAAGTCAGAATTCTGTTTTTGTGTGCACATTTACATTCGTCACCGATGTAATGGTCAAAAACGTGTAATCACCAGGAAACCAATATCAACTGACATGGTCCTGGCTGTTATTGTAATTACTTGGTGATTTTATGACGGGAAAACAGAAACAAACATCTGCTCTTTTATCGTTGATGAAATTTCTAATTTCGTTAGAACGGCCTTCAATTAGTTGCAGAAAGCTAGAAAGAAAAATGTTACTAGGGGCCTACTACATATTTTTAATAAACCAGAACAATTTTGTGTGATTCGGCTGATGTTATTGTAAAATAATAACAAACAGAAATTTAAAACATCTTAGCAACTATCAAGTCAAGATTTATACAAGATGATATAAAACGATTATGTGATATTACAGCAAACATGAAATAATTGGAATAAGATAATTTAAAGCATTTCTGTGTGATTTTTTTAAAGCGTTTAATGTTTTGTAAAATTTTGGTTACGCATTTTATTTAACAAATATTATATTGTGATCATAAAGGAAAGTCGTATTGCAATTCTTACTTGCTGTGTTTCTTTCTAGTTAGATACACGTTTGGCATTGTGTAAAATAATAGTGCAAAAGTTAAAGTTTCATTTTGCTTTTCATGCTGCTGCAAAAATAGCTACCGATATATGAAATCACACCGAGAAAGTTCCAACAAATGAATATGCTATAAAAATACAATATTTATTACACAAATTCCTGTAATATCTAAACTTTATTTTGTACATACAAAAACCACTTAATTTTACATTTTAATGCCATAATCGGTCATATTTGTCGGGTTTTATTTCTTTGACGATTTTCTAATATGCACGTATGCTCTGTTAAAGCATTTAAGAGGCCCGACACACATTTGCTGTTTTACATTATTTGAAAAATATATATATTATAATATTACGGACCAAAACATTGTGATTATTTGCCTTGTTGAAACTACAATCTCAAGCTTTTAATATTTGTTTACATTTTTATTAGATATACTGCAAAGAATACAAATAGATGTAGATAATTTTATTAAATAGTTCGAGTATATGAAATTGAAAACAAAACTGAATATATTTCACCGTTTATGTTTTACCATTGCCTACCAGCTAAAATATCTCACAATGATTATAAAAAAAACTGATAGTCTTAAGACGAATCAATGCATTGAATTAAAGAAAACATTTTCCATTCGGCGAAACAACGCCAGCCAATAAATATTTAACATTACACACGCCCTGCATAATCTCTTATTTTAATTTTAGTAGCTTCATTGGTGACAGTCGTATTTTTGTCAGATTTCATTCGTATCAGAGTATTTGCTTTGTTTGTATATATTTGTCACATATATGTACAATTCTTGTTTCATGCATTAGATATTTACAAATTATATTTTTGTACATCTTCAACATTATAAAATAAAAGGCCCAAAGGACATCCACAATGAAAGCAAAACTGCAGAATAGAATGCAAACAATCTAATAACAACGTAGATAAAAACAGCATTAGCCAAACAGGTATATTGCCACTTTAGTGCACAAGTGGGTTAACTGAATATTTAATTTAATAAGAGTTAACCCGTTACTGCACTAAGGTGACGTATACACTGCCACTGTTAACATTGAATCTTGAATTTTATATTCACATTTGCCAATTGTATTAATAAATCAATAATATAAAAAACTATTGTTGTAACAAACTAGCACTTAATGTGAAGAATGCCATGACTTACAGTATATGACTTCCGACAATGTTCATTTGAAACCTCGTAATATCTCCTAAGGTATTAAATGCAGACGCAACAACTATTATCATCAGAATGTTACGGAAATACCTCATGCATTCAATGTGTGCATAATCTGGAATGTTCATATTGATATGATTATCATATGAAGTAAATCCATTAATTCTGTCTAGCAAACGCGAAGCTGAAAATCACATTTGTCAGTTTTCATTAAAAGACAACAGCTTTATTGTAATGAGTTTGAGAAATTTAAAACATGTAAATGTATTGGTACTCTTTTGGATTATGTTAAGATGCCGTGTTAGGATATCGTAAGGATTTCAATTCATGATAATTGATATTATTTATATCATTCTGTCATTAAATAATCGTTACAACTTTAGCACGAGTCTTAACTTATTTCGTCGTAGTCTTGGCCTCATTGTTATACAGTTAAATTCTTCATTCAAAACTTCTATTAGTGCAAAAATCTGAAAATGGAGGAAAAGAAATATTCAAGTATCTAAACATGTATTTACTATTTGTTTTTACGATCATACATTGTGATCCGTAACCTTTAAAATGATACATCCATTTTATATTAATCGTAATATTTTGGAATACCATGGAGAACTCGGGTATCTCTGGATATTTTCTATTGTTATCTAGAAAGAAATGACGTCATAAAGGTCCATTCCATAATGACCTTAAATGATTATTTACGATATTTCATGATTCATCTAGTTTTCCAGGGACAAATAACGTGTCTTCATATTTTGCGAGCTAACTATAAAAATCTAGAGAAAGAGTGATCCTTCGGAAGCATTGAGACAAACAAAATGACATGAAAACTGCAGACTCGGTTTGAATAAGTCTTTACAGGATGGATAATTAACAAATGCAACACCCAATAAGCCTAAGCAAAATGCTGTTGGAAGCATTCACATTTGACACATTTCGTACATGCACATGTATATTGTTTATATATTTGGCGATAGTTGTTTTTAATTTTGCTGCAACCATTATTTTGTAAACAGACAAGTGCTTCACCGTAATAACTTTTAAATTTACAGAACAAATGTAATTAGCAACAGCAGCAGACATGATTT
Source organism: Ruditapes philippinarum (assembly GCF_026571515.1). Taxonomy (NCBI): domain Eukaryota; kingdom Metazoa; phylum Mollusca; class Bivalvia; order Venerida; family Veneridae; genus Ruditapes; species Ruditapes philippinarum. Next base: position 161,339 of record NW_026864948.1, on the reverse strand, counting down.
AAAAGAAGTCTTTTTTTTTTAGATACAATATGAAAAACTGAACACTCGTCGGCCAAGATAGAGAAAAGGAATCCATAAAGAACATCCAATACGGCAAAGTTGAAATGTTTCAGGCTCAGTTTGATTGAGCCTGTTTATTGAAGGTACTGGAAAGTGCAAGTTTCCGTCCAAAGCCCCCTATCTCAGCACTGGCTTAAGTACAATTCAATATTAACATTGAAATGGTAAAAGTTTGAATTTATAAACCATCCGCAGATGTTTTTATACGTCGGTTACTAGTACATCGATTTGATCAAAAGCAATTTCACCACTGTGACAATACATCACCGTCTCATATTGCTTCAAATAATATTGGCCGATCTCGATACACACAAATCAATTTGGTAAATATCCATTGTTTATTTATGTCGGCTGAAAATGCCTTATTTATATGATATATGGACTTTCTCCAAAATGATTCAATCAAATATAACAAGTGAATGAACCAGATCTTAAGTCTTGTGAATATGTGTCTAGTGTACTTCGAATAGGCAAGTAAAATGTATTTCACATTGCACGTTAAAAAAAAGCCCGGTAGATTGTTTGTATCTTTGTCTTTCCTGTTAAGTCGTCAATTTTAACACATGTTTTGGTTATATCTTTTCTGGATAAACTAACCAGTAATTATCCATAGCCTACTACTAATCTCAAATGATTATTGAATCATTAGTGAGATACAAAAGATCATTAAGCTCAATGTCCGATATCAATTATTACGGATTTTTAGTCCGATGCTCTCTCCATTGAGTTGCGGCCTGACTTGCTGAGGAAAGTAAAGCAGAGTACAATTTTATCAGAAAAAAATGTTTTTAAAAAGTAATTTTGTGAAGTGATCAAAGAAGAATTCAAAATAATTTTATCAATGATATCGATAACAAGATATTAATGCAATGCCAGAATTAACTAAAACGAACAGACAAAAAAATATAAGCATTTTACAACATTCGAGGAGTTGCTGTTTAGTCGGATATTCCAAAAATATTTGTTTTCGTAAAAAAGACCACTTCCCGAACAAAAGAATTAATGCTTTTTTGAAAGAAATGAATATTCCATATATCGTTTACCCCATAGGAACCTACACGCTGATTTCGAGCTTCGTACACGAAGATAATATTTCTATTCCGATTATATAGGTCCAGGAAAGGCGACAATTATTCATTTCCTACAGTTTAAAAGTATTATCATTGTCCAAAATAGCTATCACCATTTTAATTACTGGAAAGAATATACGTACATTATAAATATTAAGAAATGGGAAGCAACACAAATAAAGTAGATGTAAGCTGATACATATATAAACAACTAGAAAATCATTAATTGATGTTTCTATCTTTTCTAAATACGTGTCATTAGAAGTGTAAAGTTATAAAAGATATAACGTTATTGGCAAATTACTGTCTCTGTCGTTCTTATAATTATTCCAAGGCAATCGATTAAAATTTCATTGCTGTTTTTGATGCATTTAATATTAGTTAGTTATTTGATTCCCATAATTTCCGAAAGATTCGATTTTCAAACATGTCTTAATCCAGCAGATTAAATCAAGACAGATTTATTTAGTCGATTTGTGATAAAGATTCTTTTTTTGCTTTTCCTTTAAGATGAACGTGTAATCTTGTCAATTAAGGTCATTCTTTAAAGCAATAAGATAAATATTTTGATTGAAATTAATTGTTTGATTTTGCTGTGTTGCTGTGATATTAAGGTTACAATAAGAATACAAATCTAAAGGTTTTAAGTGATGGCATCCATTTGAAGTCGAAATGTGCAGATGAATTTACTTTGTTGTTTGTAGAACTAATTTTAATAATTGTTAGTATTAAAATGACTTGTTTTAATTTAGTGTTTAATAGACACGTTGAAGAATATCTAACCCTATATTAAATAAACGCATTTCGTTGTTTACAGTGTTTTGATTCAGTGCAATTAGAAACACATCAAATGATTGGTAATTGTCATTGATTAATCTGAGATGAAATCATTTTATCTACGGAAAATTAGTGGACATATCAGTCCATCGTATGTTTGTCGTATTCATGTTTCAAAACAATTAATTTAACATTAAATACGTTACTTTTATGCTATGATTTAAGCCATCTTATGTAAATAGACGATACGTGAACTTGTAATGAGATTGTGACGGTGTACGCATACACAGTTCATCATCAGCATTTGATAACCGGCAATGAAACGATCCGAAACTATATTGAATTTGTCTAATTAATATGCCAAATTTATTTTTATCGACTGTTGAAAATGAGATACAATGGTATTTCCTGTAATAGTATCCAAATATTACGAATACCTGTTCTAAAATAGGGAAAACAAATGTGTTATTGTGAATACATTTTTGCTATTGTTAAAACGTTAATAAAATGTCACATTATCTTTAAGTCACCATATTGGACTTATGTCTTCAAAAGAGGCTAGCAGAGTGATTTCACCGCATAACCCGATTTGTATTGCACAAAGTCTCGAATAATCACTGTATCACAAAGGCAAGTATCAATGCATGTCATCTTCAAAGGTTTTTTTTCTCGGGTAGGGTAGGGCAGTGATTCTATATAAGTTTTTATCAATGAGCAAAATGTACAAACTATCAACAAAAAAAGAAATACATCGTTCTAAAAATTGTCTGAATTGTAACAGCAGTTATGTAACAATTTCTAAAGTAGGTCATGAACGATCTGAAAATAATGACAACTGGTATAGGAACTTACATAACAATAATGATGATTACATAAATTACCGTAATATCTGGAACTTACCGCATTTGGTTATAAGCAGCACATAATTATCTGGTATTTTAGAATGCTCTTAGCTCTATAGTTCTTTTGAACGATACCGTTTAATTTGTCATGTTTAGTGAAATTATTGTCGTGAAAGAATGTCACGGGTTACATTTGGAAGCACAAATAATGATATAACATTCTTTTCAAGAACGTATTAAAATAACTTTGATACCGGCACGGAATATGAATATTTTCTTAAGAGACATTCTCATTGTCATCACAACGATGTATTTGTGATATCATTTGTGCAATGTGTAGGTACATCTCTTTGTTATTATTCTGAAATCAAGGTATTACTAAACTGTATTACAAAGTTTAATTTGATTTCAGCGCCTGTTATGTCTGTTGAAATAGTAAAAAATATTTGTTATGAAACATCACGTAACACATTCCATGCGACAAATATGGCATATCTAAAGTCTGCAAATCCATTAAGATATTTAGCGTGGCAATTGTTAATGTGACTTGTTCAATGACATTTTTTATCATCTCTTTGAATTTAGTCATTAATTTGAGAGTTTATGTGCCATTTCACAAATCATTAAAAAAAGTTTGATGTTTCACAATGTGTGACTTGTGCTGATCTCCAAATTAGTTTCCTTACTACCAAGAAATGTGACAATGTGACATTATTTTCTATTGTAAGATTTCAAGTAAAATACATCAATGGATAGTCGAGGCCAATACAATTTGATAGATTACTTTTGTCGTGTAAAGTCAGTTTTTTGGCTAGGCAATTCAGTCTTCTATTTTACTAATAAGCATGTAGCATTAATAGTTTTCGAAAAAAAAACATCAAAAAAAACCAAACAAACAAACTAGTGCAGTGTTTTGAATTAGTATTTACATTTATCATTAAACTATGCAGTCTCTTGTTTCATATTAACAGAAACCGTTAAATATGCATTTAGGAAACCTGAACATGTGTCTGTTTCTTTCCCTCATCACTTCAATTTAATAACACATTTAATCATTATCGTACCAACACACAATGATAAGATGTAATGAAAAGTGGAGAACAATAATAATACAGTGATTCAAAATTTGAGCTTTTTAAGCAAAGTAATTAATCAAAAACATATTTTTGTAATTACATTTTAGTCAGTGGTTAGATATTATAAAGTAATGTGGATAAACGTGTAGTAAATATGACAAGAAACAAAGTAAGAAAACTTTTGTTTTTTATACTGTGTAAACAGTAAATGTGTAACATTTTCATAAGAACATCATAATAAATCCGGAACTTTAGCACATATTCGAACTTACGTTAAAATAATAGCTACATCAATTGCCATAATGTCTCGAACAAACTTTGTTACATTATAGGCATTACACAAACTATGAAAGTATTTCCATTGAACAATGACGTTTAATATGTTATGCTCAGTGAAGCTTTAGTCGTTAAAGAATGTCACTGGATATATTTTGAATAATCACAAATAATATTGTAACACACTTTCCAAAAGGGTCTCAAATTTTAGTGATTTATGAATTCATTATGATTTTCATGAACTTGTTTGTCAGGAAGGCAAAAACGAGTACAACAAAACGTTTGGATCTTATATAAGAAGGAAGAAGGTCTTGTTACTATGAAGCAATGTTACGAATCTTATGATTTTTCATCGTAAGGATCCAACTGATCTAAATTATAGAGACCAATCAAACATGTCAGACATAAAATATATTTGTATACAGATACTACTGGAAGAAATTTTATGCCATTGGTAGTGCACTTATAAGTTGAATGGAATGTGTCATTTGATCGTAAGTCCGTGCCAATACGATTTGATTGATTACTTTTGTACGTGTTTTGCAAGTCTGACATCTTTCTTGACAAATTAGAACGTACTGTTGGTAATAATAGCCTAAGATTTTCTAAATAATCTATTGGAATTCATTATTTTGAACATCTGATTTATTATTTATATACATATATAATTACAAAATGTGTATACATCTGAGTTATGACACGATAAACGAGTATTATATACATTATAAATCTTTTTTATTGTGAACGTTGTGCTGAATATATGTTTGTAGTTTATTCTAAACATATATGAACGATATATGAGTGGATAGATCCCTATGTGAACATTGTTTGATTTCAGATAAGTTGATAACAGTAAGAATTTCACCACAACGCATTTATCTAAATTAAAGATCAGAGTAATCTGTCAATTAAGATTATTGATTAGAAAAAGGGTGATCACTGGAACGCCTGAAATTAGCATTCTATTCTTAAGTAAAAATATAAAATAAACTAAGGAATAACAAAAGCTAATTTTTGTCTCGCATACATTTCACTCAAAATCCCACAAGCTTTTTGTTAGATCTAAATGCACTTGTTAAATTAATAACTATCAAAATGTGTAAGGAAATTTCATGCATACAAGGTTAGTCAGATTGAGAATATTTCACATTGATTTTCCTGAAAGCAATTCCGCAACATGACCTTTATCAAAACCCCGTCTAACATTGACGATGCCTTATTATATTTGGCCGTTCTTAATTTCTATTCCATCTTCTTATATGGTATCAATAGAATGTTCAAAAGAATTTTAGTATATCTAGATCACTATCAGGTAAGAAAGCTTGTTAATATGGTAATGCTATTCAAAGTTTTAAATGTTCTTGATGCTCGTTTTAAATAATAATTTTTATTATTAATAAATTTGATTAAATTAATGCACACTAGGATACAGCTACTAATAGTAAAAAAATGAATGCCTTTGCTATTATATAAATACGTACATTGAATGAACTCTGTCATAAGAAAGAAAAGAAAGGTTTGTTGTATTGTTTTGGCAATTTCTTTGATTTAGATATTAAAAGATCTGTCCCCTTGAATTGTTTGATATCACGGATTCAAATAAGACCTAATTCTTTATTGGTACATTTCGTTGATAGAATTGAGCTTACTTACGAATGCAACTGTTTCATTAAAGCAATCTATACATTCAGGAAATTACTTTTTGATTGTAATTATAAGCTGAATGGTGTTCAACATGTATAAACTGACGTACTGTGTATTTGAAGCTTTCACATTGTATATTTTTCAATATATGACTTTGAATATCAATTAAAATTTCACCTGATCATACGTTGTTTTAAGATATACAATAACATATGTTTAACTTATCATGAGCTCAAGGTAAACGTTCTTAAAACAATCATGACTTATATATATAATAGAATTATAATATAATATAATATAATATAATATAATATAATATAATATAATATAATATAATATTAGAAATGACAATTTTATACCCTTAGTAAAAATCTTTCAAAACCCAATGCAGTATTGCCACAAAATAATTCATATTCAAATTGTCCTGTCACGATTAAAAAAAACATAACAAGGGGTTTATTTATGTTAATGTGTATATGTATCCCTAATGGTCATCATTTATCTTGTCTTGGACATGTTTTTTCAAAATGTATATGTATATATCTATTCATCCATCTAATAAAAGAGCCTCCCAAAGTCATATAAAAAAAACGTGCAACATAGTGAATGTACGTTTTTATAATATAATGTATATAAGCGTCTTTTGAAAATAAGAACTCTGTTCTAAGAAATTTAAGCAAGGGGTATATATGATAATTTTCGAAGTAACCGTTTACTACATGGAAGAAAAATCAAAGGTAACAGTATTAAAACATTGCATTGGCTTGCCTAATGATTGATCCATGTATCAAAAACTGTTTTAGAATGATAATTTTGTCCTTAAAATTTCAACTAGCATATACATGTATGTTTAACTTAGTTATTCTTTCATGTTTATTTTGACACAATGATTGTTTTCGAAAATAATTGTGTTTTGACTTTATATTTTGACATAAAATATGTACGATTCTATGTTTTGGAACCGTTTACAACACACTCAGTGGTTTGTATAGTGTAGCAACGCTTAAGAAATTAAAACGCTGAAAAACAAATCGTAAACGATCATTGCACCAGTAAGAGTCATCAGAAAGGACAAGTCATCTAAAATCGGTCATTTTCAATGAGCATTGTGTCTAGCATTACTTTATCTATAATTTTATATAAACAATAATCAATAAATTGTTATTACAAACGCAAATAATATGTAATATCTTCCAAATATTATTAAATTGATTATTCCTGAAGTTTGAAGAAATCAAAATAAATGCTTCATATTGCTTCATGACAGCGAGTTGGGTAAATTTTTCTTCTATGAGAAGTATGGTATAATATACAATTCTGGACGAAATTAGTTTCTCTACACCAGACAAACCAATGAGTGTAAATTACTTTGTTAGCTTTCGCGACTTGTTTAAGCTTCATTCTCTTTAAATATTAATACTATTACATTGATATATATTAGTTACACGAACATTACATTTCCCATGAATGATTTGCTTATCAATACATCACGTTTGAAATAAGACATAGCTGAACGTTTGAAGTAGTTTGATTGACAAAACAAAATTAATTTGGGACCTCATTACTATTGACGTCAATGAACGAATGTACGAATGCGTTTCTGTAATGATCTAATATACTAGCGATTTTAATTTTAATAGTTAATGGTCAAAATCTATGGTTTTATCTATGGAATACAGTCATATAAAACTGATGAATTATTTCTTAATAAGCAATTTGAATTTTTGTACAGTAATGATATGGGATAAAAAGGACAAGTCAATAAAGATTGATAAGTTACACTTTTTTACTGGCTTCAGTGCATACTAGCAATACTTAATTTTCACAATTTGATATTTAGAAATGACAAAGTCCATCGCAGATAAAGGTTTCGTATCCAGATTTCTGCGTTTAAATAATTTTACTTATTCAATAATTATTTTTTGCATATAAATTGTTTCAGCTTGACCAGCATCAGAACTGTATCAGACCAAGTTGATTCACAATGATATGAATGAATAGCCTTAACTAAAATCAGCAATAATTGTACACTGCAAATGATCACGTGACCAAAATAGTACAATGGGCTCATAAAATGGCGGCATGAACGGTCGGTAAAACTTTATTCTGTTTTAAGCTTGTGTGTAGTTCTTAAAGATATATTGCTCTACAATCCTTCTGTCAAACCTCAGAAATGACAAGAACCCAGTTTATCTGATACAATGATATGCGATTCAACACCAGTTTCTAAACTAGAATAAAAAGGTCAATTTTTTTTCAATATCGACCATTATAACATACCTGTCAAACAAACAAAAATGATTTACATCATCGGTGCAGTTCATAATGGTATTTTTTCAAAGGATTTTTTTTTCTTCTCAGAAATATTTTAACTGATAAGTACATGATTGATATATGCAGGTTTTAAACTTTTTAGAGTGTATTATGCGACTTAAAATTCTTTAGGCAGCTTTGTGTAAAAAGACATTTACGTAAACGTAAAGATGATATCTAAAATTAAATCTTCGTTTAATGGTTCCTTAACTTTAATCCACTTGTTTGAAATCAAATAAATAATTACTATTATTTCTTATGTTTAAATGAAATGTTAGATCTCCCATGTTTCCATCTATTATCAATTATCATGCCATTATACATGTAATATAATTTCAGTTACTGAAGACTTAACTATTGTGGTCTGAACAGAAGAAATACAAGTAACGTGTCAAATAACGTGACTGATAATGGAATTTCCATCATCTGGATATCAAATTGAGCGAATCAAGAGTTGTTAATATCCATTTTCGCCGATAAAGTGTCTTCGCACCAGCACTAGTAATCTATCATTTTTATTAGACATGCATTTTCTTCATAATCAATAACGATTTCATCTTGCATATCTACTTAGTCATAAATAAATAAATTTGCTCGTTAGCGACAAATCAATTGCATATTTTTATAGACCTGTAAATAGGTGTATAAAGCAAAGTCTTCAACTAATTTCTAATGTCTTTAAATGAAATATAAGTTGTATCAAAAGAGAGGTCTACAATATTTATGCATATATGACATATGTGTAATGTATTTGGCCTGTCTAAAATTTAAAAAGTTCATTTGAAAATTAAAGGGCTTTAATTTTGAATTGTATAGAGTCTGGCTTAACTGCACAAATGTAATGTTTTTACAGATTAGTTACGTTCTATTTCTTCTATTTCAGCAGGCTAAGGTTTAATATATTGATTTGACTTCATTGAAATTATAGAGCCGAAAAAGCTTACCATATATTTTACATGAGTTATATAAAGTGATGTTATATTTACGTACTTTGATATCCGACCACATTTTCCCTGACTTAATTATAAATATTAAAATATCGTTTAAGTTATTAAGCATCTGTAAATACCTGAACACAAGTTAATTATGATGCTACCATGTATCATCAGACGTTTGGGTCTTTTTGCTCTATAAAAATTAAAAAAGAATTTGTATATAACTATGTTTGTACTAACTTACAACATTTCAATGTAACAAATGTTTCCTTCCGACAGATGACTTCCATTCCGAATCAATTATTTGCAACGCAATTTTTACTGGAGAGAGTAGTGTGTTGATATCAATGGTATAGGATAATAGATAGCTCTCATTCATAAACGATATCAGACACTTACTATACCAAAACGTGATCTTTTGGAAACTGAATGGAAGCTGCAGCTTAAAAAACAAAGTAAACTTCTTTTTACTTAATTCTGAGAAACATAAGTAAATAAGCCAATTAAAGATACGTTTCCATACACATAATAAAATGTACATTTCTTACATCTATACTAAGTGTACAGCATGTTGCCTTTTATTTACAAATAGATTTTAATTTTTGACGGAGACTACATGAAACTTTGTACTGGAGATCATAGAATAAAATTTCTCCGACCTCGCCTTGATAGTTCAACGCTCATTAAACAATTGACAATATTTTGTTTATTTGTTACATTTTTTGCTGATTTTAGTTAAGGTTTTGCATTCATATCAGTGTGAATTAGCTTGGTCTTATACAGTTTTGATGCTTGTCAACACTGAAACAATTTATATGCAAAATATAATTATTAAATTAGTAAAATTATTTCAACACAGAAATCTCAGTAACCATTTCTCAATATGAAATTGTGAAGATCATGCATTGTTAGTATGCCCTGAAGCCAGTAAAAAGTGTAATTTATCAAATTTTATTGACTTGTCCTTTTTATCCCATATAATTAGATCTACTTTATTAAAAATTAATTTGCTTATTAAGAAATGATTCACCATTTTTTTCTGACTGTATTCCATAGATAAAACCATAGGTTTTGACCATTAACTATTAAAATTAAAAATGCTAGCATATATGTTCATTACAGAAACGCATTCATATATTGGCGTCAATATTAAAACGTAAATGTTAGGCCACTTTAAAATTCTTATTCTTAAATCAATTTGATAATATTTGATGATTTCTAAATGAGGTCCCAAATTAATTTTATTTTGTCAATCAAACTACTTTAAACGTTCAGCTATGTCTAATTTTAAACGTGATGTTTTGGACGATGTATATATAATAATATTAATATTTAAAGAGAATGAAAGTTTAAAAAAGTCGCGAAAGCTAACAAAGTTATTTACACTCATTGGTTTGTCTGGTGTAGAGAAACTAATTTCGTCCAGAATTGTATATTATACCACACATCTCATCCCCACTCGCTGTTCTGAAGCTATATGAAGTATTTATTTTGATTACTTCAATCTTCAGGAAAAAACAATATAATGATGTTTGGAAAATATTATATATTATTTGAATGAAAAACTTTTCATTTATTTCTTGCATTTAATGTTTGATACACGCTTACAATTAGTGAAATGTGAATAAAAACGAAACATTTTGAAATGGTTAAGTTTTATTTTCTTAAGCGTTTCTATACTATACAACTCACTGTGTGTTCTAAACGGTTCCAAGACACAGAATCTTAAATACTTTGTCAAAATATAAAACACAGTTATTTTCGAATACAATCATTTTGTCAAATTAAACATGAAAGAATATCTAACATACATAAATATGCTAGTTGAATTTTAATAATTTTTACACAGTTTTGAATCGTAATCATCATTAGGTCACAAGCAATGTAAATGGTATACATATACCTTTGATTTCTCTTCCAATAATGCCAAAAGGTTTAGAATCAACATACATATGAATGTGCTTGATTAAAATTCTAGAACAGCAGAGACTATGTCTCGTCAGTTCTTATATTTACTAAAGACGTTTATTACATTTATTATAAACGCTAGCTCCTGAAGTGTTGACAGTTATTTCTTTTATTGCATTTGGAGAAACATAAACTTCTTCTGAGTAGTGTTAGTAATATTATTTCTTAGTATATAGTCGAATAGACGTTAGACGTCTTTGGCACAATTCCCTTAAGTTTATGTTTTATCGTGATAGACAATTTGAATTTGTGATATAAAAAAGTCTTTAAAATTGTCATTTGTCATTTTCAATAGTGTTACTCATTGTGTTATCGACGTTTAATGAGAACTCATGATTAGGTAATTGTGTTTCTCAAAACAACATATGATTCGACGAAATTTTAATCGTTATTCAAAATCATATATTAAAAATATATAGTTACAAGATATAAGTGAAAGCTTAAGATACAACAGTGAACATCAGTCAGCTTATAATTTCAATAAAATAGAAACATATTTTATAAATTGCATGAACTGTTGCATTTGAAAGTATGCTCAATTGTATCAACGAAATATACCAATAAAGAATATATTTTATTTCATTCCGTTACTATAAAAACAATTCAAGTGGACAGATATTTTTATATCCAAATCCAAGAAATTGCCGAAGAAATACAACAATTCATTCTATCTGATGATAGATTTCATTCAATTTATTTATATGCTAGTAAAGGCGTTCAGTTTTCTACCCAGTGTTGATTATTTATTCTGACGAGGACCATTTGAAACGTTTTATCACATTAACCAACTACTTTACCATGAACATTCTATTGAATGCATAATGCACTATTTAGGTGGCTTATAAACAACTATTTCCTATAAGAATGGTCATAATATTTTCTAAACAATAACAACAACAACAAAATAAAGTTAAATAATAAAAAAATGTAAATATATATCAAAGGTCAATTATGGTAAGGGCATTGTCAGTGCTATATGAGTGAAAATACTAAGATGAAAAACAGTAACAAGAGGATCAAATAAAGCTAATATTATATGTATAATCACACCATTGGTTACACATTTGAGTATAATTATTTTATTGTAGTAACAATGGAATTACTTAAAGTTTTAAATAAAGTGAGAGCAGGGATAGATAATACTTATGAAGTTATTTTTATCTTTCAATTTCAGTCAATTAAAATTTGCATTGGGAATTGTTTGAGAATTTCGACAATTTCACGTTTTTGTATATTTTTGCTCACATTCATTCATACAAATATATAGAGGATATTCAAGTTTCATATAATTAGAACTTAATTACAAGTTTTTGCTTTTTGTGATAAATCCGTCTTAATCCTGTAAAATTGTGGAATGGAGGTATAGTGTATGATAACGCCCCCTGTTGTATAAAAATACAAGGAGAGCTAGAAAAATCTCTACGGATAAGGAATCAAATAAATAAAATAAAGATAGATTACCCTTCTACATGATATGACAGTTTATTGGCAAGTATGGAAAACAAAATATAGCTATACCAAAGAAATTTGATTGTTAAAAGAGAACAGAAGCAAGCAAACATAACATAAAGAATAGGCGTAAAAGCGTTGGACTTCTTGGAAAACTAACAAATCGTCAGTGAACACGATATTAGGATTTTTGTATACATAATAGTGGCTGTTTGATACGTACCCCACTATTAAAACTGCATACTCACCATATCGACCTATATTGTGTTGTTGCGACGTAAACCAAATATATAGATTTAAATAAAACAAAGGCAATGTCCCGAAAGACAAGGTCTTAAAATCAATAATACCACAGCTTTAAATAAGACAGAAAAAATGAATAATTAAACAAAACAATACGGTTGATAAATACAGCTGCAATGCATTTTATATGCGTTTTTTTTACAAACCACAGCTTTTTTATCTTTCTCAAATCCAAAACATTTCCTTACAAACACTGCAGTACTGGAATTTCAAAAAAAGATAGTTATATTATAGAAGATTGAATAGAAATTGAGAACGACCAAATATAATTAAGACTTCCTCATTGCTAGACGGGGTTTTGATAAAGGTCATGTTGCGGAATTGCTTTGCAGGAAAATCAATGTGAAATATTCTTAATCAAGCTAGCCTTGTATGCGTGAAATTTTCTTATAACATTTTGATAGTAATTAATTTGACAAATATATGAACATCCGACAAAATACAAGTGAGCTCTTGAGTGTATGTTCACTAGCAAATTCATTGTTTTTCTTATTCTTTATGATTTAATAAAAATCAAATTCGATTGGAGTTGTTTTCTACAAATACAAAATGTGTTAAATTTAAATGCATACGTACGTAATGACCAATTAATGTTATTTCAGGTCTTCCAATGATCAAACTTTTCTTAACAATATTCTTAAATGATAGATTTAAACGTGTAATTTAAACAACAAAGGATTAAACCACAAATATTTACATAATTATGCTATTTAGTTATCAAATATGTTAAGGTGAATTTTTTCTTATTGTAATCCACTAATCTGAAATTAGACAGACATGCTCACATTAGGATCTATGCATTCATATATCGTACATATATCATATAATTTATTATTGTTATATGTTTACAATAAACAACAAACATCTATACAATACAACGTAAAAAAAGATATAGATTATTATTTGTATATCATTCTATAAGTCAGAAGTACATACATTTTGTATTTATTTAATATTATTTATATATTAAATAATTCATCTGATGTACAAAATAATGAATTGCAATAGATCATTAAAGAAAATTGTTGACTATTACCAGCAACAGTAGGTTATAATTTGTCAAGGTGAATGTCAGACTTGAAATGCCAAAAGTCAGCCTAAACACGTACAAAGGTAATCCATCAAATCTTATTGGCATGGTCTAACCGTCTAATGACACTTTCGATTCATCTTATTAGTGCACTACCAATGGCATACAATTAGAATCCGTATAAAAATATTTCATGCATCTAATAAGTGCACTACCAATGACATACAATAAGAATCTGTATAAAAATATTTCATGCTTGTCATGTTTGACTGGGATCTATATCAACTGGATCCTTACCATGAAAATGTTTTGTTTCATCCGGGTTTGCACTTTTTATTGACGTTTCGTCATAACCATGTTCATAAACATTACTATTCGATTATTATTAATTGATAAATTACTAAACGCCAGCTGCAAATGTCTTAAAACTGGACATACCCCTTATAAAACATTTTTTAAAACATTAAACATGTTCGGGGAATTTTACATACATTTTCATTGCTAAATTCACATATGTAGGCGCTAAGAATTTTTAAATGTCAAATTAATACATGCATATTTCGCGTACATCTGTCTGTTTACAGTGATGTTTCATATTAACTATTTTCTTCAAATTTCTCTTATTTCCAAAATAACTGAATTAAAATATCTGTTTAAATGAATCAAATTTATCATGACTTACAAATAAACACCGAAGACAATTTACAAACTTGAAAGATAAACATTGCTCAAATCTTATTAAAAAGCATTGTGGGCATGGAAGACAAAAATGCCTCTCGAAAATAATATTTGTGTTCTTATCAATATTCTAAATATTTTGAGACGTTCTTGGAAAGTGTTTACAACATTATTTGTGAGTATTGCAAATGTAACCGGTGACATTCTTTAACGACGATCTTGTTTATTCATTATTTGAATAAAATGGTTAAAAATAACGCAAACATTATTTTTTTCAAAATTAAATTAAAATGATCATTTTAGATATGCTTATATATTGTACGACTAATATTTGAGAAATGCGATGAACTGAAATATCGTTTTTTCTAGAATTGTCTACGGCTGACAGTATATCTAGAAAATTGTGTTACAAGTAATTTACTAAATCTTGAAGTAATACGAAAAAAATGTTATCATTAACAAGGTTTGAGAAATGTGCATTTGCATTTATGAAGTCTTTGACTTTTTTTTACAAATAACTTGCGGAATCCTGCATGTGTATATAACGTCACTAAACACATAAATGAATACATCTTACATAAAAGGGATTTTTCAATATGATACAAAAAGAAGGAACATTAATTTTTTTCCTTATGGACACTTTGAAAGGAACTCATTAATTAATATACAAAATTCCGTAATTTCAGCTGATCAATATTGTTGTTGTAGTTGATGATATTCTAGTTGTTGTTGTTGCTTTTAGCAAAAGCAAGATTATTAGGCATTTCTAAAGCTCTTTGTGTTAAAGAAAATATCTATCAATTTTATTATGAACAGTGTAAATAGATTGAATACCGAAGTGAAAAATGAAAAATTAGATAGGGGAAGTCCCAAACACTTCAGTAAACTTGATAAAAAGATGCATTTTTAATATTCTCTGTTAACGAATGAAAATTGTCACTTTGCTTGGTAATAACGAAATTAAATTTGAGATCATCATAAGGCAATATTCCCTCTTCTTGATAAGCATACACATTATGTAACAACAAAGCCAATACAATGATTCGACACATAAACTTTAACTTTCATGGCTTAAGTCACTTGCATAGGTGACGAATGATGCCAGTGAAAAATCACATTAACCATTACCAGCTTAATAACATAAATGGATTTGCAGACATACTTTAAATATGCCATATTTGTCACATTGAAAGTGTAAAGTGATGTTTGATACCAAACATTTCCTATCATTTCAACTTATTGTGCAGACCCTGAAATTCACCTAAATTTCACAACTTAGTTTACCACTATGATTTCAAAATTAGACCAAAAACATGCTAATAAACATTGCACAAATGATATCACAAAAACATTGTTGAGATGACAGTCTGAATGTCTCTATAAATTAAATATTTGTGTTCCGTGCCAGTTGACACGTTCTTGAAAAGAATGTAATATATATCACTTTATTTCACGGCAAGAGCTTCACTAAGCATAACAAATTAAACAGTTGCGTTCAAAGGAACTATATAACAAAGGGCATTCTAAAATACCAGATAATTGTGTGCTGCTTGTAATCAAATGCTGCTAGTACGAGATATTACGGCAAATTATGTAATCATCATTTTTGTAAAGTTCTTATACTAGTTGTTATTATTTTCAAATCGCTCATGTCCTACTTTAGAAAGTATTACATAAATGATGTTGCAATTTAGACTATTTGTGTAGAGCAAGGTATTTCTTCTTTTGTCTCTTTTTGTGGTTTATAGTTTGTACATTTTGCTCACTAACAAAAACTAACTCTGTTTAAGGGAATTTATACTATGATGATAACATGTAATGATACTTCCCTTTGTGATAAAATGATGCCCCGACCCATTGCGCAGTACAAATCGGGTTCTTCAGTAACCTTTTGCATACATGGGTGGTAACTAAAACATAATGCGACATTCCATCAACGTTTTTACAAAGGCCAAAGTTTTATCACAATAAATAATTCTACACCATAATTTAGTGCAAGTATTCATACTATTTGCTTGAACAAATTGATACAATTTAAAGGAAATACAGCTGTTTGTCATTTTATAGCCGCAATAAGTAAATTTGGCACATCAATTATCGTGTAATGACAATATAGTTTTGGATCGCTTGAGTGTCAGCTATCAAACGCTGATGATGAACTGTGTATACGTACATTATTACATTCTCATTACAATTTCACGTTTACATTTTTCATATTACATGGCATAAATCATAGCATAAGAGATACGTATATAATTTCAGATTAATTGTTTTGAAATACGAAAACACCATTTACATACGATGGACTGATTTACAATTTTTTTTCGGAGATAGCAAATATGATTATTCATCTCAGTTCTGTAAAGGGACATTGCAATCTTTTTTAATGCGTTTCATATTTCACTGAATAATGCACTATGAACAACGAAAGATGTGCGAGGGTTTATTCACGATATGGTTATTTATTATTCAACTTGTCTATTCAACACTTAATTAAAACGAGTAATTTTACTTATAACGAATACAATATATGAAAATTAGTTATACACACAACAGAGTGAATATATTTGAAAATTTTATTTGACATGATAAAAACTGAAACTGGATACTATACAATTATTGACTAGTGAGCCATTGAATATGATGTGATATTCAGCGGCAGATGACATATTGACCGAGGCGATAGCCGAGGTCAATATGACTTTTTGCCGGTGAATATCATATACAGCAATATCTCATAAACACACAATAGCATAAACTTAAGTCTATAATGGTGAAGCTATCATTGTTAATGAAGTGATATACGCTTTTGTCTTTTATAAACGAAAGTGAAGAAATTAAAGATTCGAATAATAGTTTAAAAAGGCGTGCAACAACTACGCAAACGCTGCGCATACAAAAGTAATTCAAGTTTATATTCATCATTGTGGTGTAACTGTAATAATTGTAAAGTAAAGATAGTTCAATCGAGAAATATACCATAGAGAACAAAACGCAACAATTATATTTTTATTAACAGTCTACGATATATGATCATTGAATATAAGTCTCAATCTATTTTTAGACTGGGAAAATCCAATTCAGCCATTGAATATGATACTACACCCGGTGAATATGATTCTATAAAAAGTTCTGTTGACTACTGTTTGGACCAATGAGATTGCAGCTATATTTAGGTCATATAATAATCTTTTATATTGCACTGCTTATTCAGTGGGCGACTTGCATATACGATCATAATTACTACATGTAGTATGTTATCCAGGAAAGCCTATTAGGCTTATCTAACACCAAGATATGACCAAAACATGTGTTAAAATTGGCGAAAATCAGGAAAAACAAACATACAATCTACAGGAAATGGTATTTTTTTTAAAAAATACATTGTACAAGTCAATACAAAGTATATTTGACACACATTCACAAGACGTAAGATCTGATTCATTCATTTGTTATATTTTATGGAACGTCCATCTATCATATAAATGAGGCATTTTTCAGCCGACATAAACAAACAATGGATATTTACCAAATTGATTTGTGTGTACCGAGGCCGACCAATATTATCTGAAGCAACATGAGACGGTAATGTATTATGATGACATTACTTTTGATAAATTCGATGAATATTTTCTTAATTTTTTCATGTTTTAAATTAATATTGAATTCTACTTAAGCCATTGCTGTGAAAGGTTGGGGGCTTTGGATTGTAGCTTGCACTTTCGATGAGAAGCTTCCATGGGCTCGACCAACCTTTGCCTGAAACATTTCAGTTTTGCCGTATTGGATGTTCTTTAGTTATTCCATATATCTCCATCTTGGCCGACAAGTAACTTAGTAAATAATGCATTCATGGTCATTAGATCTGGAACCTGTATGACGAATTTTCTAACTACAATATAGATAACAATAGATTATGCTAGACAAATACTGGGTCTATCATTATTTGTCTGTCATGGATACAAACGAAAGTATACAGAGATAATACGTGAGAAGAATGCAACACAATTAGTTTGAATGTCAAGAATTCGTGGTAAAGTTGTAACGAGTATTTAATGACATAATGTTATAAAATGATAAGATATCTAAGACTAAATGATTATCAATTATCATGAGAAGACACCGTTACGATAGACTATTTGTATGTTCACTTCCAGATATATTTTTTATCACCTCAGCAATATATGGCGTTGTACAGCTACAAAGTTTTATTTATATGTCAGGCTCATATTGGTCTTAATTTAATTATCAATTGGTCAACCAATTTATGTATTTATTTGTCAAATGGGGCATGAAAAGTAACAAATATAAACTCTAGTTGTATCTCGGACAACCTTTTTAATGACACGGCATCTTAACATTATCCAAAAAAGAACCAATTTGTTTATATGTTATAATATTCTTAAAGTCATAACAATAAAGCTGGTGTTGCGTAATAAAAACTGACAAATGTGATTTTCAGCTTCGCGATTGCTAGACAGAATAAACGAGTTTATTTCATATAATAATCATATCAGTAGCATGAAGATTCCGAATTATGCAGACATTGAATGCATGAGATATTTCCGTAGCATTCTGATGATAATAATTGTTGCGTCTGCATTTAATACCTTAGGAGATATTACGACATTCTTCATTGAAAAATAATTTGTTATGTTACAACAATAGCTGTTATTTATATTATTTAAATATTAATGCCAACGACATATCTGAATATATATATATATCAAAAATTCTACATTCAAGGTTGACAGTATTCGTCATTAACACTTGTTAATTTTACTTTGAGAGATACTTATTTTTCTAATGATTTTATTTTCTTTAGCATCTTACTTTGTCTTTCCTAACTGTCTCTGTGTTGGAGTCATTAAATTAATATTACATCGTGCATTCATCCGCAATGTCCAGGACTTAGTCTTCTTTTCAATATTCTTGGTAATGTATACGTCATCTTAGTGCAGTTACGGATTGACTCTTATTAAGTTATATATTGAGTTTACCCTTTACTGCACTAAAATGACGATACACCTGTTTTGGTTACGTTGTTTTAATATTTACCTGCGTTTGAGTTACATTGGTTGCATTCTATTGTGCACAGTGTTTTTCTTAAGTTTATTGTTGGTGTCATCTGGGCGTTTAATTTCATATCGTTGAAGATGTACAAACATATAATGTGAAAAACCTGAAGCACATACCAATATGTGACTTATAAAACAAAACAAGCACTCTGGAACGAATGCAATCTGACAAAAATTGTTTGTCACCAAATGCAGCTACTTAAATTAGAACAAGAAATTAAGCAGTGTGCTTAAGGATATGCTTGTGTAATAGAAAAATGTTTATTATCTCGCATTGTTTCGCAAAATGGAAACTGTTTTCTTTAACCTGAGGCGACAATTCAATGCATTGATTTGTCTCAAATAATTACAGCAATTACAATAAATAATTTTAGAAATATGCAGGAGAAATGCATAACCAATTAATACTTCCAAATATCAAATGAATTCTTTCGACAAAGGTCTTTCAATTCAATTATCTACAACACAATATTATAAGTGAAAAGAGTATCGTGTTAATATCATTGTACAGAAAAGGTTTCAGAAATAAGTGATTTTTTAAATAGATCACACATCTTATAAATTAATAAGTGCACAATATTTGTTCTATATATTTTTTTAATATATCACACATCTTATAAATTAATAAATGCACAATATTTGTTCTTTATCGTATTAGTAGAGTAATTATCTTGTAGCATTAATATTTACACGATACTCTTTTCACTAATAATATTGTGTTATAAATAATTGATTTGGAACGAAAGTCCTCTGTCGAAAGAATTTATTTGATATTTCTCCTGCATATTTCTAAAATGATTTGTTGTAATTGCTGTAATTATTTGTGTTAATTTGTTTGATAATCATAAAGCTTCCGTCGGTTGCATATCTGATCCTTTGTATTAAATAACTGTTTTTATTTCTAAGTTTTTCAGTTAACAACTTGCATTGACAAGTTAATTTTAAATGACAACATTTAAATTTAAACTGACTATTATACATGTACAATACACTAACAAATTTTAAACATTGAAATAGTGTGAGTTAGTTTAAGCATAGTTAAAATATTTTCATATTAGAATAACACATTTTTTTTATTTAATGTATATAGAGTGAAAAAGGGCCAAAATTATGATGATACAAATTAAATGTGTTCATGTGTTTTATATATGTTTCAAAGACGTACAAGGTTTTTCAATATTTATAATTCAGTCAAGGAAAATGTGGACGAATATCAAGTTTTGTAAATATAATATCACTTAGTATTACCCATGCAAAATATATTTAGAAGTATATTTGCAAGATAAAATCGCTATTGATTATAAAGGAAATGCATATGTAATAAAAATGAAAGATTATTAGTGCTCACGCGAAGACATTTTTTTCAGCGGGAATGGATATTAACAATTATTGATTCGTTCGACTTGGTATCTAGATGAGAGTAATTTTATAATCAGTCACAATATTTAATTGAATGTTGGAAAGAAGATTGAGTGACAAATCACATTTCTGTAAATGATTAGTTATATGATACTATTTTTGTTTGACAAGAGCATTACAATGTTCGAAATTTGTTGCCAGTTTTAGAAACTGTAAATCAGTATTTTCCATTACGTACTTATATTTTTGCTTATCTTTAAATTTCTATTTCAAACAAAACTTGTTAAATCTTCAACTATATTTTTTATATTTTATTTAACATTGGCAATGCAGATATTATTTGGATATTTTTATAAGAATGTTGAAAGTTAATCACATAAAATGTGTCATATTGTTTCACTTATTATAATTTATGATCAATCGTATTATAATTTATGATCAATCGTTGATAAACAATGGGTTAGAATTGGAAATGAAAACCTTGTGCCTTAAAAAACACAAAAAGCATCTGTTTACGAAATAAAATTCATTCACAAATTGTCTATCACGAAAAGATAAAAACTATTTGACGAAGGATTTACCTAATGTGTCTTATGTCTATTTAGCTCAATACTTAGAATAATATAACTTATACCACTTGGAAGAAGTTTGTTTCTCTCCAAGGGCAATTAATGTATCAAATGTAAACACTTAAGGAGCTAGCGTTTATGACAAATGTAATAAACGCATTAATTGGCGAGACATGGTCTCTGCTATTCTAGAATTTAAAACAAGTATATCTATTTTAATCTTTAGAGATCTTTGTAAGTGCAATTACAAGCGTCATATATAATAAAGCTAACAAAGAAATGGCAAAATAACGAAAATAAATAAATACATAGATAAATGTTACAGTTATATTCTTGGTCGTTGTGTTCAATGTTAATGTCTTTGTGCAGATAGTTTGTCTGACTTACTCGTACACATAACAAAGTAATAATTATGCATGTTGAAATCATCACGTTTAAGGTAAGATGAATTCATTTTGCAATAAAAACACATGAAATGTATTATTATTAACTTTAGATGAGAAAAACCGTGTAATTTTTCTGCTAAACTCGTCTTGTTAGTCAAGCCAATAAACTGTCAAGACATAAAGAAATGCAATCAATCATATTTGCTTGCTTTCGTAGCCATATAATGATTTTTCTCGCACGATTGATGAAAAGATATAATCCGGGCGTCAGTTCAGACCTATTCAGATTATTTTTTATTAAAGTTACGAAAAGGTTACCTTAAAAGATTAATTTTAACAATTTTCAAGGCAGTTAAACTGAGCAAGTTCCGATACAAATTTCCACAACCTGTGCCTTTAGCGCCAAACATAGCCCAATCTGGATTAAAGCTCATAGACAGGAGAGAGATTCATAAAAGCGTTACGCTTTTTTTTCAAGAAATATGTATTGTTTAAACCAAAGCTCATAGACAATTTCCTCATTTAGAAACCAAAGGACGAATTTCAGTGTAGCGGGGAAATATGTAACTGTTTACAACTGCTTATTGACTGTGTAGAAATGTGTATATGGTCAAATAAGGTAAGTACAGCTGCGGAACGGTAATCATATCATCCATGGTACGAGTTTTGGTCAGGCGACTTATCTTCTCACCAATTTGTTAACAATTTTATATTGGTTTACGCCGCTAAATTTCACTCTTAGCCCAAATATATTCCTATAAAAGGAATCCCCGACAAGTGAAGTTCTAACATTAGACAAAATAAATAAAAAAAACATAAATGATTATGTAAATATGTACAAAGAGGTACCACTTAATGACCTCTTAATGGCCATAACCAAAGTACTCGATGCCTTAAAGGAAGACAGAGCAACAAGAAAATAGAATAGATAGGATTGCTAATTTCTAATCGAAAAGGATTTTTTTTTAAATTACGACCAAAATTTTACAATTTGATATTAATTACGATGTAAGATATATACGTTATTTATGATAGCGACATCGTTGTTGAAGAAGTTTAGAAGTAATGAATAAATTGCGTTCATTTAAATCATCCACACGACTGCACAACCAAGCAAATCTAAGTTTTTCAACTATAGAAATGTTTAGATCTACAAAAGATATAGCAATGTCTGAAGAGTTTGTTACATTCATTTTAAGTGCACACCTCCATTTCTTCCATTAAAAAAGATATTCACTAGTGTTGTGCAACTTTACAAGTTTTATCGTTTTTGAACGAACTCTATTTATTGATTAAGTATTGAACTACTCAATTCTGTATTTCTATGAAGTAGCAGATAAGAAAAGCTTAACCACTTGCAATTTTGATAAAAATAAAAAATAAATCGGCAAAATGTTTCCTTTAAAAATGTAAAATGATTCAAAAGGCAAGAAAAGTAATTTTTTTCGAGAAAAAACTGCAATCTTGTAGGCTTATAGCTCCTTTGTCAAAGCTTCTATTTGATTCTTACTACACATGACATACTGATGTCATGCATACCAGATTAGCTTAATTTGGACTCTTTCGTATTGATTTTCATCAATTGTAATTCTGTTACATGACCTGTATCAAGACCTTGTCTAGCGCTGACAATGTGTTAATTATATTTGGCCGTTCTCAATTTACAAAACTAACCTTCCTTGGTATGATATATAGTAAGATTTGCGAATAATGTATTTCTGGAAATTTGTTGTTCAATATTCAAGATATGAGATAATGTTAAGATGATCTGTTTAGTGAGGGAAATTAGGACAAGTCATTTTAACGAATTAGATAAAGATCTATTGTTACGGCCGCCGTACTTTTATTCTACTAACTGCTTTACCATTGAAATATTTCTAATCTTTGACTCAAATCAAAGTAAATTAAAACGAAATATTGTTACGACCATACACAATAACATTGCCAAATAGTCTAGTTCATTGAACGTTTAACTAACTCATTGATATTAGTCGTAATGTCCTTTTACTAGCAATGCTTTTTCATTGCCCATTTTTTAATATATTTACTTCCATGCCAATGGGAAATATACCTGTCGTACATGTGGACGCCACGAAAAGAATTGTTTGTAGAAAAAGTGGATTTAGAAAAAATAATAGATCACTTTCACTTATAAGATGACATCCTGTCGTGCTCAATGCATATCAACAGTACTTGATTTGTATAATTTATTATCAAGAGCATAATAATTTTGTTACCACCATCTCGTTATATACAATTACCAATCTCATAGGCTTGCAATTAAACACTCTTTTAGTAAGTTATAAATTATAACATCGTCATGGTATTGTATGTAGATAAGTTATTTTGATAAAGTAGATAAATCATTTAACAATTCAATCTTTTTTGTGACAATATACTTTCCCTTTCGTCTATTTAGATATATTTTACATACATGTATTCGAAAATTATTCAGAAGGTTGAATATAAAAAAAAAATGGATAAATCGACATAGAAAATGTAAATTGTTTTCTAAAAGTGTAAACATGTATTCTTGTAACTAATAAAAAATCAAGCAATTAATCAAAATAACTTGCAATATTTGCCGTTTTCATACTTCATTACTTTTGCCTTAGTTTTCAATTATTAAATGTATTACTTAATGAATTGCAACAATTACGTCCCTATCATTATTACTTAACAACATAATTCTGATATAGTTATAAACAATCGTTTCTTTATTTTCCATGAACAAATATAATTTGTATAGATGAAAGCAAATATTTCGTTTTGATGTTGAGTTGCGTGATATAATAATACATTTCTGCTCGAAATAAGGTTTTGTAATCAAGACAAACCAACGGTTTAATCTTCAGTTGTGATTAAATATTTACATTATTACATTAATATATTGATTGCCCGAAAATTATATTTCTCATAAAAAGTATTTGCTTGCCCAATTGATTTGCAATACATCACGTTTGAAATCAAACATAGCTGAACGTTTGAAGTAGATTGATTGACAAAACAAATTATTTTGGGAAAACCTTTTCAGAAATCATCAACGCAAGTTGTTTCGAGAATCAGTACTTTAAATCAGCCAGAGATGATCTTTTAATGATAATATTGACATCATTGTGAGCATTTGCTTCTTTATACTGGTTTTAAATTTAAACTGTTAAAGGTCAAATTCTTAAACTTTTAAACTAAGCACAGTTATTGGAACAGATTTGTATGAATGCATATCAAGTGCATGGTCATATTATTTTTATATATTGATTGCCTGAAAATTATATTTCTCATAAAAATATTTGCTTGCCCAACTGATTTTGCAATACATCACGTTTGAAATCAGACATAGCTGAACGTTTGATGTAGATTGATTGACAAAACAAATTATTTATGGGAAACCATTTCAGAAATCATCAACGTTAGGCGTTTTGGGAATCAGTACTTTTAAACAGCCAGAGATTTGCGTTTAATGATAATATTTGTGATAATTTGCTCCTTTAATCATCTAAGTTATACTGGTTTTAAAGTTTAATTGAATAAAGCCAAAGCCTTTAATCCTTAAACAAAGCACACTTATTGGAAAATATTTGAATGAATGCATATCAAGTGTATTCTTTTATGATCATGGTCATATTATTTTTCAAACAAGTAAGTAAGAAGTTTATAAAGTAGGTAAAATAATCCATATGCTTTAATATGTAGAACAAGCTGCAACATTTCATGTAATTTAGCACTAGTCTTGTTATTGAATCGAAAAGCTATGCCTTAGAATAAATATTGTAGTCGACTGGTTCATTAAATAAATCAGTTTAAAACAAGGCTTTATTATATTAAAACCAATACTGCAAAATGCAAATAGAAAATGAAAGTCACAACGACTAGTTTTTATGAAAAAAAAAAAAATCGTCGAACTAAAATCTCATATTAGTATTTAATCGTTTACAACTGTTTCTTAGCAAGCAACTCGATTTGTACAAAAGACTGATATGGGATAAAAAGGACGAATCAATAAACTTTGATAAATTACTCTGGTACGTGCTTGGACATTTTATTGGCTTCAGTGCATTCTAACAATGCTTGATTTTCACAATTTGATATTGAAAAATGACAGAGCCCATTGCTTTTACAGATTTCCCCCAATATATCTGCGTTCAAATCATTTTACTAATTCAATAATTATATTTTACGCATGACTTTTTTTCAGTGTTGATATGACGATAAACAAGTATTAAAACGGTATAATACCCAGACGATAAACAATGATATAAATGTGTAAAGTTAATAAATGTATATCATAAGTATACAAAATAATGATCAGATGTTAAGATTTCGTTGCAATATCACGGCACAGTCAGATTGCTCTTTCTGTAGACGCTGAAAATAATATAGCACTTGTTGGTAAATAATAATTGCAGCTCATTTTGTATAAATATTAGAAATGTAGTATTACATTTTAATATTTGCATGGACCTGTCTCTAAGAGATTAATATACTTATAATTCTTTGAATTAAGTAAGCAGAAGTTTATTTATCTTTTGGAAAACATGTAGATTACAAGGATTTTCCAAAAGATCATACGCGTCATATATTAAATAGTACAATATTAGACAGATATCCTTCCTATTCGGACGAAAGTAATCATCTTATACTATTCACATTAACACGCCACTCTCTCCAGGAATAATAGTGTGTTCTAAATAATTGATGTGGAACGAAAAGTCCTCTACCGAAAGAAATAATTTGATATTTGGAAGTATTACAGTATATTTGTGTGCAGAAATGTTTTTGCTCTATGTACTGTCACTTCGTAAATTCAGGGGACCACAGATATTAAATGAAACACATTTAATGAAAAAAAGTTTCTTAAACTAGAATTTTAGGACAAACGACTGCTAATGTTTAATAAAAACATGAAAAGCGTTTAAGAATTTTCACGTTTTATTATATATAATTGTATACTCATTTTATCGCCATTTATAAAAAATATAAGAACAAAAAAAGGCAATTCCATAAAGATCTCAACGTCGCCCGAGAAATTTGAACATTTTTATTCTCCAGTCAAACATAACTAATAAAACAATGAATTACTTTGCCAAACTAACAATTTCTTCCAATGTTTAATAAATATTAGATGTCTGATGAAATCGTGACATATTGCCATATTGCAAAATTTACTGAATAAGCAAATGACACTGATGAAAAATGTAATTTCCTTTTAATCAGTATGAATGCAACAATGTTAATATTTTAAGAAAAGGAGAACTGAAACATTACGTACACTCAGTCTGGATGATTTGTATCATTTGGCTTACTGGTGTAGCTACTACTGCTACTTTTTTCAGGCCTGGAAAAATGATCGTTCGTTTGGGTTAAATTATAACTGATAATAAATATCATTACTATGGGCAATATCTAAGAGAACTTTAAGCGATTTTTGTTGTTTTGTATTTGTAATTAGATAGTCTTGAAATGTTAAAGATTTTTAAAGGCTTTTTAAGTTTGAACTATCAAATAAGTGAGAATTTGATAAAAAAAGCATTAAATTTAATAGTAAATTAATAAGAATTATAGTAAACGGAATGTTTAAGAAGAAAAAGATGTTATTTCAATTTCGATTCATCAGAATGCTTAACCCCGCAAACATTTGGTATCCATGTGTAAATGGAATTAAATGAATGATAAACCGTGATTTCTGTTGTAAAAATGAAACATTGTTACAGTATCTTTCATGCATTTATCTACATTCAATTACCAAACCATTATAATATCTTTATATAAGTTAAGATTCATCTAAATTGGTCTGAAAATAAGAATAACGTGACTGATAATAGAATTAGCATCATCTGGATATCAAATTGGGCGAATCAAGAATTGTTAATATGCATTGCCGCCGATAAAGTGTCTTCGCACGAGATAAAGTAATCTATCATTTTTATTGGATATGCATTTCCTTCATAATCAATAGACATTTCATTTTGCAAATCTATTTGTTTACTATGAATAAACAAATTTACCCGTTGACATACATACATAGCAGAAATATTATTTACATATTTTGATAGAACCTTATAAACTAATTGTATATCGCAAAGTCTTTGACTCATTTCTAATTGCACATTCTTTCCATGAAAAAAATGTTGAATAAAAAAAAGTCGTCTACGATATTTAACCCTAATATTGCTGAATTCATGTCATTGATAAAACATTAAATTATTCGAAAGTTCGGGACTCCAATAGCATCAAGTTTACAGGCTGGCTATACTGCATGGACGTGAAACCTGGTCGTGCTCTTTACATGATTCAAACAGGTTATTGTTGTAAACCGGGATTTTCCTACAACTCATGAAATCATCAAGTGCATTTTAATTATATTGACGAACAAATGATACATATATGTTATGCTTGTGTTTTAATAAGTGATATTCTGTTTTCATAAATTGATATAATTATTAATCCACATTCTCCTTCGCTAAAATATGTACATTGAAATACATTCTAAGTCTTTGAATATATCTGAACACAATTAAGTCATCATGATGTTCTACTGCATCATTTGGAGTGTGAACTTTGGAACTTTGTTAGTTAGTCTATATAAACAGTAAACAAAAAGGCATTTGATTGAAATGTTTAAACTAACTCACACAATTTCAATGTCTAGACTTGTGTTTAAGTAAATTTGAAAGACAATTTGAAATAAAAAGTAGTAATTAAAAATCCATTTTTCAGAGCCATTCTACGTAAAATGTATACCTAAAAATCTTAAATTAAAACGCCGATTAAATTCAATTCAACCAAGAAACAAAACAGATTTAGATGCCCAGTTTATTGTCGTCAGTACACTACAAGAGGAATAATGTTAGATATCTGTCTGCAGAGGATCACAACATGCAGTATTAAGGCAAGTATAGCACATTGTATGTAATAAACGAATTGTCCCAAATTTATCTATGTATTTATTTCAGGTCAGAAACAAAAACAAGATAAGTTAATAAATATTAATGATTTAAATTGCAAAATGTAGAACCATCAATATCTTTGTGTTGTATTGCCTGCTTAAACTGTCTTGTAATATAGGACATTGTTTTCATTTTGGCTTGCTAAAATCTCAGAGAAGGTTTGCGTAAAAAATCAGCATTAAACCAGAAAATAGCACAACGAATTAGAATCTTAAATATTAGCATCCTTAATAGGCATTTAGTACTACTTTAAAGACGTTCAACAAATTGATTTGTATCAGTTAACATGATGATGTATCATATTTGAAAAAAGTGATATGAATTATTTCCCTAAAATATCAAGTCTGAAAATGAATAAAAATTACAGACATTTTTCCGTGTACCGTTGAGATTAAAACGCCACATTTTTCATTACTAATGTGGTGTTATAAATAATTGATACGGAATGGAAAACCCTGTCGGATGATTGTACTGATATTCGGTCGTTTTACTATATACTTCAACAGAACATTACTTATACGATATATTAATGCGTCGGTGATTATTTGTATCGTTTTTACAATCGACAAAATTTAAGCCATTTATTTTTA
Source organism: Ruditapes philippinarum (assembly GCF_026571515.1). NCBI lineage: Eukaryota > Metazoa > Mollusca > Bivalvia > Venerida > Veneridae > Ruditapes > Ruditapes philippinarum. The sequence continues at coordinate 131,989 of NW_026864948.1, read as the reverse complement.
GCTTTAGGTTGTGCATTGAATTTCTGTAAAATTTCAAAGAATGAAATTGGATAAAAGTATATGATTTTAGTGCTTCCTTGTAAATATCAAATAGTTGACCATTTAACATAACGATACAATGGCAAAGGATCTTTTAAAAACATACTTTCTGATATATGGTTTTATTTGTAATAAGAGCTAATTTAAAGTGTATAAAGCTATATCTTTGATGTGTATGATTGCAAAAAATGTGTTTATATTATGATCAGAAAAGATACAAAATACATAGAAAAGAAAGAAAATTACCTACCTATTAATTTACATTGAGAGAAACTTGCCCAAAATAATCAATAAACCAAGTGAAAATAGTAGGGGAATATTTTGTTCCGGAACATTTTATTCTAATTTACGCACAATAATCATGTGTGATAATTAATACAGTCATTCTATGTCACAACTTTTTCGAAAAATCACCATACGGTTATTAAAACAAAGTCATTTCACTGTTTTCAAATATTAAAAAAAAATCATCAGATATAGCTTTATACACTTTAAGTACTTGATTTATAAAGGCAGACAGATGAGTTAAAAAGCAACATGATTAATGTGTTGTACTTGTTATATCATTGTCTCATTTTCTTGTTATACTTTAACTTTCTGCCAAATAAGCTTCACCTATATGTGTATTTTCTTTATTCTTCTCATTCCCAGTTTCTTGCTTTAAAAAATCTGGAAACAAAGTGAACCCTCGGAAGCATTAATCACAACAAAATATCAAGAGAATTGCAGACTCGGTTTGATTGAGTCTGTACATGAGGGAAAATGAATACGTGCAACATCCCTCGCGCACTCTAGCACCGGCTGATTGGTACTCAATTCTCAACACTTAATAGTGCTGGCATCAATGATCCCGAAAGACCAGAAAAATATAACAACACTGAAGTGAAGTACGGGACAACTTTTTACAGTGCCACACAGATGTACATGTAAAGACGGGTGATATGTTATGAAAATATGATATTGTTGGATTGTAAATGAACGTATAAGGAAAAATAAAATACAGGTATTTAAGTGACGTTAAAAGTAAAAATAGCACAAAGCAGAATCCCTGAAGAACGTGAGGGTTTGTTTGATTGAGTATGTTCATGGCTCATGGTAGTGGTAATTGTTAGCTACCGTCCACACCTCAATGGGCACAAGCTTAAGCAACGTTTAACATAAAAACACCAAACAACAACAACAACAACATCAACAAAAAGAAAGTGAAATTTTGAATTAAGAAACATCCACATATACATTGTAGGTTCATTAATTTCCCATGATACTGAGTTGTCAGATGGAGTGAATATAGAACTATGATAACAAGGAAATTGATAACTGACTAGTAAAAATATCGTTTGAAATGTTTCAATTGTAAACCAAAGTTTTATGCATTCTATTTCATAACATCTGCATGTTATATATAATGTCAGGGGCGCCTCGCGTCTTTTTTATTAAATACAAAGGCATGAATTAAATCGGCATGTCTTAACCGGTCTTCTTTTTTATGTTCTAAAGGACAACCAAAAGAGATAAATATAACACATAAAGAGCAATTAGGTCAATGGGTCGTGTTATCTTGATAAAGCAAGGGGGTTAATGAAATAACATCTCTATTGAGTATGACAGAAAATTATATTCGGCTAAAAAACATAACTTTACTTACTCATGCGAATGCGTTATATCGGCGTCCATGTAAATCACTTACACCAAAACAAATGAGTGTTCTGTTAAGCAATTAAATAAACTTTGATTAATAATGTCTATCATTTGACAAAATTTCCATCTAGTCCAACATAAGTCATAAGTAGTTACAACGGAAGAAACCTCAAGTTTCATGTAGTGAAGCTGCACTTTGAACCAATAACACAAAAACATTCTTATAAAGTTATCACTTGAAAGATATTGATAAATATTGACGGAAAAAAATCATATTTTTGCTTCCTCAGACAAACCAATGTAATAAATAATTTAGTTAGATGTTGGTTGTATCTTATCTTTTTTTTATTTTTCCTTTCCTTTAAAATATTTATATTGTTCTATTGATGTATTAGATATAAAAAATAGCATGTCTCCTAAGCAGCATGTCCTTTATTCAATTGACACAAGAAATTTAATGTTCATTAACTTGGACATCTAAAACATTTTATTTTAAATGTTGATAGTATTCAAAGTCGTTCAGTTTGTACATTAAGTTATGAAAAATAGTATCTAGCTACAGGATATAATTCATTATCTACTATTGTAAGATATGCCGAAAGGGGTAATATATCTCACAATTACAAAAATTGAATATGTATAATTATCAAATACAATTATTGATAGAATATTGAACTACATATCAATTCTGTGTCTTTATGAAATAATTTTGGTAAGGAAAGCTCTCTTGTAATTTTAATAAAATAAAAAAAAATATCAAAAAAAAATCGGCATAAGTTTCCTTTAAAATGTGAAATGATCCATAGGCAAGAAAGTAAAACATTTCGTAAACAATTGCAATTGTGTAGTCTTCTATTTCCCTTTTCAATGCTTCTTTTTGATTCTTACTATGCATGACATATTGATGTCTATCAAAAATGAAAAAAGAGGATGTCATGCATACAAGATTAGCTTAATTTTGACTGTTTCGTATTGATTTTCGTCAATTGTAATTCTGTTACATGACCTGTATCAAGACCTTGTCTCGAACTGACAATGTGTTAATTATATTTAGCCGTTCTCAATTTACACAACTAGCCTAGATAGTAAGATTTGCAAATAATGTATTTCTGGAAAGTTGTTATTCAATATTCGAGTTATGAGATAATGTTAAGATGTTCTGTTTAGTGAGGGGAAACGGTTCAAGTAATTATTTAGGAATAAACAGCCATCATAATTTAATTTTACTAATCAGAACAAAACTGCAAACGTTGGCATAGAAGTGACATTTGCATTTTTTTCATATTTACTTTGGTTTTCATACTTATTTATTTTGGTTTTTATTTCAGTTTTGCATCATATTTTATTTCAGTTTTGCCCACTTTTCAGATATGACAGCTTTTGTAATGGTGTTAAAATTGTCAAAGAGTGTTTTACACGTTTCAATGGTCTTTGTCATACAGACATCATGTTTTTTGCGATTGAGCAGCCTGTACGCCGTCCGGCTATCAGCGAGCGAGTTACTTAGTGACTAGTGACTGCACATTGTATACTGCGTGTTCAGTTTAGTTTTGTGTGTGTATTTACAACACACAATGTTTTACACTGGATATGATGCATATCAATACCCTAAATTTTGTTTCATTATGCATTCAGCAATGCCCCCGATGTTGTATCATCTTTTTTGTGTATGCATTTATGACATGTTAATAATTTATGTAATAATAAATTAATTGTTGTTTCTTCTAAAAACCATTTATATATCAACGATGAGCAGATATGCTTACATGCTTTTTCTTCTTTCTAATTACATTTGATAACATCTGATTAAAGACACAGAGCGTTTGATTTGTGATCAATTAATAAGTATAATTACTGTCGTGTATAAATACTTAAACATAGTATGATATGATGATTGGAGGTCAATTAAACAAAGTAATCTGTACATATTCATCATAGCACCTTTGGTTGATTGGTGATTGACGAATGGCATACACTAAACTTCGATCTTAGCCAAAAAGCCGACGAGCGTATGTGTGCAGTTAGTACACAACAACTATTTTCTTTATTATGAAAGAGATGCGATTTAAAACATGTTTATATCTTGTTAAAGGTCGTAACTGGGACTTTTAAACATGAAAGTCGTTACTGATAATACTATAATATAGTAAACCTAGCATCGAAAATTGCAATATACATGTACTTAATCTGCTCCACTTTTTGTTATCTATAATGTACAAACTTACACTAAAACAATTTCGAATACATTAAATTTAATTAATATACACTAAATTTGTTTATTTCTCTCAAACGTGCTAATAAGAACATTTCATTTTCACGTCATTATATACTGGCTATACAGTATCACTTAATCATCGCAAATGTCACTTTTATGCAACCGTAACTGCCTTATCTTAATATATGACTCAAATAAATTAAATTAAAACGAAATAATGTCACGATCTTACATGATAACATTGTCAAATACGCTTATTCATTTAACATTTTACGAATTCATTTATTTAACTCGTAATGTCATTTAACAAGCAAGGGTCTTACATTACGCCATAATCTAATACAATTACTTTCATTCCAGTGGGAAATATACATTTCGTACATGTTGAAGACACATATAGACAATAATTATAGATCATTTCCACTTATCAGTAGACATTCTGTCGTGGTCAATGCATATCAACTATACTTGATTTGTTTAATTCATTACCAGGAGGATAATAATTTTGTAAGCAGCATCTCTTAATATACAATTACTAATCTCTATGGGTTGTTAATTAAACAATCTTTCAGTAAGTTACAAATTATAACATCGTCAAGGTATTGTATGTAATTAAGATACGTTATTTTGAGAACACAGAAAAATCATTCAAGTTGAACAATGAAAAAATCAAATATGTGACAATATTGACAAATCGTCCTTTTATAGTTTTTTCATGTATCCTAATTTTTTGCTAGCACAAATATTAACGTCATTATCATCAGCAATATCAGCAATCACACAGAAATAGTAAAGAAAAAAAAACACAACAACCTCACCCCACCTAATCATTCTCCCCCCCCCCAAAAAAAAAAAACAAAACAAAAAAAAAAAAAAAAAAAAACACACACACACACAAAAAAAACAAAAACAAAAATTAACAACAAAGAAACGCAACGTTTTTAAAAACAAACCTTATCGCATTCGTACTGTTGTAAGCAGGAAAAGTCATCAGGGAACATTGAAAGTATTGTGGTCGTTTTTTGCATTGTTTTATTAACAATTTTATTGAAGAAATATTAAATGCATTCTTAAAATAAATGCAGTTAATTAAAAGGACCTGTATTTTCCAAACATAATTATTTTAGAATTTTTTTCTCGGCAGCTGTTATATTTGTTCTAAAAAAGGAAATAATCTCTTTTTTTACAAATTTTAAATCTTTTGATTTCATACGGGACTACTTCTGACTACAGTTTTCAAACAATTTATCATTTGATGATTTTATGCACTTCACAGAACATTCGCGTTCCTAACATTTGGACTACACAGTATAATTCTGATATTTTTCTATGAACGAACATTTTTTGTCTACTAGTAGATAAAATCAAATATTTCGTTTTGTTATTGAGATGCGTGATATAATAATACATTTCTGGACGAAATTAGTTTTTCTAGCACAGACAAAGTAATGGTTTTATCTTCAATTCTGATTAAATATTTTCATTATTTCATTAATATATTGATAGCACGAAAATTACATTTCTCATTAAAAAAAGATTTGCTTGCCCATTTGATTTTTCAATACATCACGTTTGAAATCAGACATAACTGAACGTTTATAGTAGATTGATTGAGAAAACAAATTATTTTGGAAAACTATTTCAGAAATCATCAGCTTAAGAGTTGTTTAGTATTTTTAAATAAAAGCTGCATGAGAGGTAATATTGACGTCATTGTAAGAATCTATTTCTTGTATCGTCTTAGTTGTACTGGTTTTAATTTTTGTTAAAGGTCAAAGTCTTTAATCCTTAAACTCAGCACAATTATTGGAAAATGTTTGAATAAATGCATATCAAATTTTTTCTTATATGGTCATGATCATATTATTTTTCAAACAAATAACTTAGAAGTTTATGAAGTAGGTAATATAATCCATATGATTTGATATATAGAACAAGCTACAACATTACATTATAATTTCGCACTTGTTATTTAATCGAAAAGCTAATCAATGTTTAGTAAAACATTGTAGGCGATTAGTTTATAACTCAGTGTAAACCAAGGTATTTAATTTTACTAAAGAAATAAAACTGCAAAACGCAAATAGAAAATGAAAGTCACAACGGCTAGTTTATCAAAGAATAATCACATCTACGAACTAAAATCTCATACTAGTATACTATCTGAGGAACTTGAAATTCTATCAATATTAATGATAATATCCAAAATATACACCCTATACAGTATAAATAAACACAAGGAATGAAACGCCCTTTCCTCACCCCAACATAATTAACGCCGAACAAAACAACGGATCAAAATAATCTACCTGGCCATTTCGATAAACAATACATAAATGCATCAAATACCACCGATAACTTTTTTCAATCGCGTAGCTGTGTAGCTAATAAGGGATAATTCAACATTTTTGATTATTTCCCATACCACCGATAACTTTTTTCAATCGCGTAGCTGTGTAGGAATAATTCAACATTTTTGATTATTTCCCGCGATCTGAGTTTGTCGCCGACTCCATTCCGTGACGTCACTGGATTTTGATTCGAGGAGAATAATATTTATTAAAATTATTTTTAATAAGTTCCAAAAAATAACAGGTATGTATTAAACTATTATACAAATTATTCTATGTAAATAGATTTAAACATCTTTATGTTAAACCTTTTTAAGAAATTACTTTTATAAATACATTTGAAAGGGAAACCCCAAACAAGAACGGTAAATCTTTGAAATAGTACTTTCGTTTTAAAAAAAAACTTTTGAGTACTCTATTTGATATGGCCCAGCAAATAAATTTAGCCATGTCGTAAGAAAAAAATAGTCATTTGTTATAGTTTGACAGTATTTAACTTGCAAACTTGTTATTTTTGGAACTTGTTAAAAATAATTTTAATAAATGATATTCTCCTCGAATCAACATCCAGTGACGTCACGAAATGGAGTCGGCGACAAACTCAGATCGTGGGAAATAATCAGAAAAATTAATGTTGAATTATTCCATTAAAAAAATATATCGGTGGAATTTGATGCATTTATGTTTTGTTTATCGAAATGGCCAGGTAGATTATTTTGATCCGTTGTTTTGTTGATTTGTTCGGCGTAAATTATGTTGGGGTGGGGAAAAGGCGTTTAATTCCTTGTGTTTAATTATTCTGCATAGGGGTATATTTTGGATATTATCATTAATATTTATAGAATTTCAAGTTCCTGTGATATTATCGAATACAACTGTTTCCTAGCAAGCCTTCAATCTGTACAAAATAATGATATGGTATAAAAAGGACAAATCAATAAACTTTGATGAATTGACATTTTCTTGGCTTCAAAGCATTCTAAATTTGCTTGAGTTTTACAATTTGATATCAAGAAATGGCTGTGCACATCGAAGCCAAGAAATCTGCATTGAAAACATTTCACTAATTCAATTATTAATTATTCAATTAATTATATTCTTCACATGACGTGTTTCAGTGTTGATATGAATAATAAACAAGTATTAAAACGGTAAAATACCATGACAATAAACAATGATATTAATATATAAACTTAATGAATGTATCCCGGGAGATGCTTTGGTAGTTTAGCGCGGAGAAAGGTAGTCTAGTACTGGTGTAACTCGCCAGGAACGATGGATAGGAAACCGCCTATATGAGTGAAATACTGTTGGGGAAAAGGCGTAAAAACGAATCAAAGAAACAAAATAATGAATGTATAAGTATAGATTGTCGCAAATATACATAGTAATGTACAGTGTTTAGATTTCATTGGAATATCATTGCACAATTGGACGGATATCATGGTTCATTCAGTATACGCTGTCATGAAGTTTTCTTAAACAATGTGACACTTGTTGGTTAATAAAATGCAAATTGCACTTCATTTTGTATATATATAAGAAATGTAGTATTACATTGTAATATTTGAATTGACCTGTCTTTAAGAGATTAATATTCTTATATTTCTTTGAATTAAGTAAGCATAAGTTTATTTATCTTTTGAAACAAAAAGGAATTGCATGGATTTTCCAAAAGATCATACGCGTCGACGCGTCGTAGAAATAGTACAATATTATACTGATATCCTATTCGGACAAGAGTAATTATCTTATACTATTCAGATTAACACGCTACTCTCCCCGGTAGTAATATTGTGTTATAAATAATTGATGTGGAACAAAAAAGCCCTCTCCCGAAAGAAATAATTTGATATTTGGAAGTATAACAGTATACTTGTGTGCTGAAATGATTTTGCTCTCTGTACTGTCACTTCGTAAATTCAGGGGACCACAGATATAATAAGAAAAGTTGTAACACTAGTTTCTAAACTAGAATTTTAGGACACACGGTTGGTTATCTTTTGTAAAATACATAATTTTATTAAGTGTTCAAGAATTTCAGCGTTTTATCATATATAATTGCAAACTCAATTTATTACCATTAATAAAATATAAGAACGGAAAGAGAGCAACTGGATGATTATTCAGCATCGGCCACAAATTTCGAACATTTTTATTCTCCAGTCAAACATTAAAACTTAATCAGATAATGGATCTTTAATTAAATGATTTGATTTGTCGAACTGACAACTTCTTTCAATGTTAAATAAATATTGGATGTTTCATGAAATGGTGATGTTGTATAATTAACTGAATAAGCAAATGACACTGACGAAAAAATGAAATTTCTTTTTAATCAGTATGAATGTAAGAATGTAAATATTTTAAGAAAATGAATGCTTACACAATACGTGCAATCAGTCTATGTGATATACATCATATGGATTTTTGAATTGTTGGTGTAGCTACTATTGCATGGAATAAATCTTTGTTTAGATTACACTATAACTGATAAGTATAAATAAATATGGACAAGGTTTTAGAGTATTTTAAGCAGCTTTGTTGTTTTGATTTAATTGACTTGAATGTTTAACTTGTTAAATTATTTGAAATGAATTTTAAACTTTGATCATGTGAAATAAGTGAGAATTGGATTCAAACATTAAAACTTTATAGTAAAATAGTAATAATTGAAGTAAACGGAATGTTTAAGACGAATAAAAATGTTATTTTCAATAATAGATTATTTGAATGCTTAAGCCCGCAAACATTTGTTATCCATGTGTGAATGAAATCAAATGAAAGAGAAACCGTAATTTCCGTTTTTTATATTTAATGCATCTATCTAGATACAATTACCAAACCATTATAATATCTTTAAATTAATGAAAATTCATCTGAATAGAACCAAGCATTGTAATGGTAAATAACGTGACTGATAATAGAATTACCATGCTTTGGATATCAAATTGGACGTATCAAGAATTGCTAATATGCATTGTGGCCGAAAAAGTGTCTTCGCACGAGATAAAGTAATCTGTCATTTTTGTTTGATATGCATTTCCTTCATAATCAATAGCCCTTTCATCCTGCAAATCTACTTTGTTTACTATTAATAAACAAATTGGATACAACAGACATAGCCGATATATAAATTTTAGTTTTTGTAGAGCCTTTGATAAAAATATATCGCAAAGTCTTTGTCTCATTTCTAATAGCACATTCTTTCCATGAAAAAAAGATGACTGACAAGAGACGTCCATAATGTTTAACCCTAAAATTGCTGAATTTATGTCATTGATAAACCCTATTGAACATTTAGAAAAACAAATTATTCGAAAGTTCAGGGATTTCAATAGAGGCAGGCTAGACTGCATGGATGTGAAGCCTGGTCTGGCTTTTTACAGTTGCTAATGTGATTCATGCAGGTTAAGGTTTTTAATAGGGACTTGACTACAAATAATTATCTGGATGTTAATTGTATTGCCAGGGAAAATAATAAACCACATATTTTATGCTTGTGTTTTAATAAGTGGTATAATGTTTTCATAAATTGATATTATTACCTATTTATGTTCTCCTGCTAAACAATATAAATATTAAAAGACATTTTATGTCTGAGCAAAAACCTGAACAGAATGTATTCATCATAATGTTCAACTATGTTATTTGATGTGTGACTTTGTAGCTCAGTAAGTAAGTTTATATCAATGATGAACAGAAGAAAGGTATTTGGTATTACTTTAAATGTTTTAACTAACTGACACAATTTCAAAGTCTGGACTTTTGTATAAGTACATTTGAAAGACAATTAAAAAATCACACACGTCATTAAAGTCATTTTGTTAAAGTCATTCTGTGAAAGAATTATACTTTAAAAGTAGAAATGAATGCAACAATTAAATTCATTTGAACATGACAATAAAACAGATTTACAATTAAATGCCCAGTTTATGGTCGCCAGTATTCAACAACACAAATAACGTCTGATAATTAGAGTTTGTTTTCACAACATGCAGTATGAAGGTGAGTGTAATAAATTTCATCATGGATGAACTTGTCCTTAATTGATCTATGTATTTATTACAGGTCGGAAACTTAAAAAAAAGAATAAGTTCTTAAATATCAATAATGTAACATGTAAAATATTAAGCCATATATATGTTTGAAATGTATTGGCTGCTTAAACTGTCTTTTAATTTTGGACATAGTTTTGTGTTTGGTTAGCTAAATTCTCAAAGAAGAAACCTGTCAAGTACATGCAATCGAAAATGTAGAACACAAGAAGTACACCACGCGTGTTATTAGAAAAGCGTATTTGTTGATATTTTATAATGCCTACTCTATCAACATTTTTATCACTCTTATTTTCATAAATAATTAGAGCATATCCGAACCATACTCCGGGGCGACTTTTCCCGTGACTATTGATCTCGGATATTGAGTCTAATGGTCAAAAGGCTGTCACCGCTGATTAAAAGAATATGTGGGATTTGGTGTCAGTCACTTGCAGAAAAAATTGATATTGATACCTTAATAAGAACATACTTAAAAGATGTTCAGTTTTATTGCAGGCGTCATATGTCTCGAACAGCATGCTGATAAACAAATTGATTTGTATCAGTTTACACAATGATATATTATATTTGAATATGAAACATTTCCTAAATTTATCAAGTCTGAAACGATACACTACGTTAAGACTACGAACATTCTTCCGTACCGTTGAGATTAAAACGCCACATTTCTCAGTAATAATGTGGTGTTATAAATAATTGATACGGAATGGAAAAACTTGTCGGATGATTGTACTGATATTCGGTCGTTTAATTATTTCTACAGAACATTACTAATACGATATATTAATGCGTCGGTGGTTATTTGTATTATTTTCACAGTCGACCAAAGTAAAAGCGCCTTCAGCTTTTTCTTAAATAGTATGTTTAGATAAATCGTTTCATATAATTGTCAAAAAAGGGAAAACAAGAATAGAAAAAATAAAGCAAATTTGATATTTAATGATCTGATTATACTCGGTAAAGAAAAAATAAAGTGTTAGTATGATGGATAAAAATACTATGAAATTTTCATATGAAATTAGATATTTATCTATAATAAAAATAAAATAAATAGAATGATTGCATTTCAAATTACAATAAATGAACAGAAACAGTTGAAAACTGCGAATTATGTTTCATTTAGTCCACATAGATTTAACGGAAGATTTAAACGCTTTCACCAGCTTTATAAGTAGTAAATTCACTGGAGGCAAAGACTCATATATTCTATAGACAGTATGTAAGATACAGAATACAAATGTATAATATTTTCAAGGCAAGAATCTGCAAGTCTCTATTTTTATATTTCTTAATTTGTGATATCTATAAGTACTACCATCTTCAATAAAATGTGCCTAGCCGAAATATGATATTAAACAAGATCAACAAAGAAAGGCGGCGTTCAGTGAACGCAACCCCCATACGACCCAGTGGCAAGAACCAAATACCCAGTCATCTTGAATCTTTCTCTGATGCGATATATGTGCGCGGTGTATGGACACTGTATTTCTTAAAGGGGAAATTAAACTTTATCATTGTTTTCATCTTTTTTATTTGACATATTTACAATTAAATACAAGAACAATTTATCTTGGGGGAGTGGGCAATCATGTTGTATCTCATTTTTATTTCATTCTCTTGAAATATTTACATTGTTCGGTTGATGTATTAGTTATAAGGAAATGGCATGCCTCATAAGCAACACATTCTTTGTTCAATTAATATAATAAATTCAATGTTCATTCAATTGAACATGTAAACATTATTTTTATACGTTGATAGTGTTCGAAGTGGTTCAGTTGGGACATTTCGCGATTAAAAATCTGACTAATTTATTATCTACTATATAAAGATAAGTTGTAACGGATTACATATCTCACAATTACCAACACCATTCATGTAGAATTATTAATTTCATTTATTGAAAGAATATTGAACTACATATCAATTATGTGTTTCTATGAAATAATTTTGGTAAGAAAAGGTCTCTTGCAATTTTGATAAAATAAAATGGAAATAAAATCTCGGCATAAGTATCCAATTAAATGTGAAATGATCCAAAAGGCAAGAAAAGTAAAACATTTCCAGAAAAATGGCAGTCATGTAGTCTTCTAGCTCCCTTTTCAATGCTTCTTTTATATTCTTACTATACATGACATATTGATGTCTATCAAAAGTGAAAATGTGGATGTCATGCATACCGGATTTGCTTAATTTGGACTCTTTCGTATTGATTTTTTATCAATTCTAATTCTGTTACATGATCTGTATCAAGACCTTGTCTAGCACTGACAATGTGTTAATTATATTTGTCAGTTCTCAATTTACAAAACTAACCTTTCTTGCTTTAATAGATAGTAAGATTTGCAAATGATGTATTTCTGGAAAGTTGCTGTTCAATATTCGAGAAAGATGATCTGTTTAGCGAGGGAAATTATGACAAATGATATATAGATACAAAACTTTGGCTACAGTCACCATTTCTTACTTGTACGAATCGGTACAAAACTGCCTTATCATGGAAATATTTCTTATATTTGACTCAAATCAAATTAAATGGAAACGAAATAATGTCAAGATAAGACAGTCACAATTACATTGTCAAATATGCTAGTTAATTGAGAATTTTACCAACTCATTTGTATTGCTCGTAATGCACTTATACAAATGCACTTGCAAGGTTCTTTCATTGCGCCATAATTTACATGTTGAAGCCACGGCAGAAATTTTTTAAAGACCAAATGGATATATATAACAGCCCTAAGAATGATAGATCACTTTAACATATCAGAGGACGTTCTGTCGTGGTCAGTGCATATCAGCAATACTTGATTTCTATAATTCATTAGCAAGAGGATAATAAGTTGTTACCAGCAACTCGTTATATACAATTACCAAGATCTATGGCTTGCTAATTAAACAATCTTTCAGTAAGTTATAAATCATAACATCGTCGGGGTATTGTATGTTGATAAGATATATTATTTTGATAATAAATCATTTAACAATTCAACAGATATATATATGGCAATATACTTTCCTATTTAGATGAATTTTACATATAATACTGAAGGTTTAATATTCTAAAAGATTTTGATAAATCAAAATGAAAAATGTTAATCATCTTGTAATAGCTTAAACATGTATCGAATAGTTTAGCTAGACTAAATATAAACGTTATCATCGTCAGCAACAGTAATAACTATCACACAAAAATAGAACAACAACAACAACGAACAAGAGACACACATACAAAAAAACAAATTTTACCCCCAAAAACACGGCACGTTTGTTTGAAGAAAAAATGACCAATTGCAATCCATGCAGTTTTAAGCAGCAAAAGTCAAGAAAAAAAATGTCAGAGGACATTGAAAGTATCATCGTCGTTTTTGTTCAATGGACAAGCATTATTTTATTAACATTATTTTTAAGAATTAATCGAAGCATTCTTAATATAAGCTAATTAATTAAAAGGACTTTCTGATATATCTCGGTAGCAGTTATGACTGTTTTCTAAGAAAGGAAAATGCTTTCTGCCTTTTACACTATCTTTGATTTTCATACTGCACAATTTTTTAACACATTTATTATTTGAGGATTTTTATGCACTTCACAGAAAAATCACGTCCCTATCATTTCAACTTTACAGTATAATTCAATATAATAATATAGTTACGAAGCAAGCAATCCTTTATCGTCCCTAGAACGAACATTATTTGTATAGATAAAAGCAAATATTTCGTTGTATTGTTGAGATGCGTGATACCATAATAATTTCTAGAATGGATTAATCTTCAGTTGTGATTAAATATTTACATTATTACATTAATATTTTGATTGCCCGAAAATTATATTTCTCATAAAAATATTTGCTTGCCCAATTGATTTTGCAATACATCATGTTTGAAATCAGACATAGCTAAACGTCTGAAAGAGATTGATTGCAGAACAAAATATTTTAGGAAACCATTTCAGAAATCATTAATGTTAGTTGTTTCGAGAATCAGTTCTTTAAAACAGCCAGAGATTTTCGTTTAATGATAATATTTGTAACAATTTGCTTCTTTAATCATCTAAATTATACTGGTTTTAAAGTTTAATTGTTAAAGGCCAAAGTCTTTAATCCTTTAACTAAGCACAATTATTGGAAAATATTTGAATGAATGCATATCAAGTGTGTTTTTTTTATTATCATGGTCATATTATTTTTCAATCAAGTAAGTTACAAGACTATAAATTAGCTTATATAATCAATATGCTTTAATATGTAGAAAAAGCTCCAAAATTACATGTAATTTAGCACTTGTTATTCAATCGAAAAGCTATGCCTTATTTACTTAAAATATTGAAGTCGACTAGTTCATTAATCAGTTTAAAACAAGGCTTTATATAAAAAATCAACTACAAATTGCAAATAGAAAATGAAAGTCACAACGGCTAGTTTATATGAAAAATGCTCTATGTTCGGTCACTCCGGAAATTCAGGGGACCACAGATATTAAATGAAACACATTTAATAACAAAAGTTTCTTAAACAAGAATTTTAGGACAACGATTGCTAACGTGTAATGAAAACATAAAAAAGCGTAATGAATTTCACGTTTTATTATTATTTATAATTGCAAACTCATTTTATCACCATTAATAAAAATATAAGAACAAAAAGAAAGCAATTCGATAAAGGTTTCGACATCGGCCACCAAATTCGAACATTTTTTATTCTCCAGCCAAACATAATTGATAAACCAATTAATTGATTTTCCAAACTAGCAATGTCTTCCAATGTTTAATAAATCTTAGATGTCTGATGAAATCGTGACATATTGCAAAATTAACCGAATAAGAAATTGACACTGATGAAAAATGTAATTTCCTTTTAATCAGTATGAATGCAACAATGTAAATATTTTAAGAAAAGGATAGCTGAAACATTACGTGCAATCAGTTAAATGAATGATAAACCGTGATTTCTGTTGTAAAAATGAAAAGATTGTTAGAGTATCTTTCATGCATTTATCTACATTCAATTACCAAACCATTATAATATCTTTATATTAATTAAGATTCATTTAAATTGGTCTGAAAATAAGAATAACGTGACTGATAATAGAATTAGCATCATCTGGATATCAAATTGGGCAAATCAAGAATTGTTAATATCCATTGTCGCCGATAAAGTGTCTTCGCACGAGATAAAGTAATCTATCATTTTAACTGGATATGCATTTCCTTCATAATCAATAGACATTTCACCTTGCAAATGTACATTGTTTACTATAAATAAACAAATTTACCGTTGACATACACACATAGCAGGAACATTAATTTCATATTCTGATAGAACCTTATTAATAATTGTAAATCGCAAAGTCTTTGCCTCATTTCTAAAGGAACGTTCTGTGCATGAAAAAATTGTTGAATAAAAAAAGTCGCCTAGTACGTTATTTATCCCTAATATTGCTAAAATTATATCATTGATGAAACATTAAATTATTCGAAAGTTCAGGGAGTTCAATAGCAACAAGTTTAGAGGCTGGCTAGACTGTATGGTCGTGAAGCCCGGTCTTGCTCTTTACAAGATTCAAGCAGGACAAGGTTTGTAATTCGGGATTTTTCTATCATGAAATCCTCATGTAAATTTTAATTATATTGACGAACAAAAATAATACACATATGTTATGCTTGTGTTTTAATAAGTGATATTCCGTTTTCATAAATTGATAAAATTATCAATCCACATTCTCCTCCGCTAAAATATGTACATTGAAAGACATTTTAAGTCTGAAAAATATCTGAAGACAATTAAATAACTATAGGAATTATTAGTAGGAATGTAGTACTACTTAAAAGACGTTCAGTTTTATTGCAGGCGTCATTTGCCTCGAAGAGCATGCTTGTAAACAAATTGATTTGTATAAGTTTACAGGATGATATATTATATTTGATTAAAGTGATATGAATTATTTCCCCAAAATATCAAGTCTGAAAACGAATAAAAATTACGGACATTCTTCCGTACCGTTGAGATTAAAACGCCACATTCTCCCAGTAATAATGTGGTGTTATAAATAATTGATACAGAATGAAAGAACTTTGTCGAATGACTGTCGCTTTACCATTTATTTCTACAGAACATTACTAATACGATATATTTATGTGTCGGTGATTATTTGTATCGTTTTTACAACTGATCAAGTTAAAACGGCCTTCAGTTTTTAATGATAAATGTGTAATTGTGAATAAATCATATA
The DNA here is from genome assembly GCF_026571515.1 of Ruditapes philippinarum. Taxonomy (NCBI): domain Eukaryota; kingdom Metazoa; phylum Mollusca; class Bivalvia; order Venerida; family Veneridae; genus Ruditapes; species Ruditapes philippinarum. The sequence goes on along the minus strand of NW_026864948.1, from coordinate 115,455 downwards.
AATGTCAAATCAAAAGAATATGAGTTGAAAATGAAATTTTCCGTGAATAAAATATAATATAAACAATAAGGAAATCATTCGATACCTCTCTAATCTACCGGCCGCTGTCTCTATATATAAGACAATCTTCTATTTCTAGAAATAACTTCACACTCTCGGGCGCTGTTTTAGGGAGGGTTAATTGTGATATGAGACATTTTTTCCAAGATAAAATTACTGAAATATTTATTTTGAAACAATACACATTTGTTTTTTCTACAAAAGTTAAAGATGAAGGCCGCTTTAAGTCACAATTTTGGCTTTGGGTTTTGCATTTTTACATTGCATTTCTTTAAAATACAAAGAAAAAATGAAGAGAAGTAGAAGTTTCATGTTTCCCTTTAAATGTCATATAATTGACTATTCATCAAGCTGACGTTTGTGTTCCCAAACCTGTTATTATTTTCTTAATTGTGATTACCAAAATCATGCACCTTAATTTCTCAATAGTAAATTTGAAATGTCTTTGTTTGATTGAGCCTGTTTGTTTATTAACGACGGTATTGATAATTGCAAGATTCCGTTCACGTCCTCTGGAAACAAATTAAGCAGCATTCAATATTTAAATATAAAATTGTGAAATTTTGAATTTAATAACATCCGCATTTACATTAAAGGATTATTATTAGATTTTTCTTCAAAAGTGTTTTCTTACAGACGTAAGAAGACAGTTTGCTAGGATAAACAACAAATTGTCCGAGGCGAAGCCGAGGATAAATTGTTGCTTGTATTAGCAAACTGTCTTCTTCACGTCTGTAAGAAGACAATTTTGAAAAAAATACGAGTAACTGTATCTGACTAATACGACGTTTAAGTGTAAAGAACAGATAAATTAAAAAACATATTTTATTATAAATAAATCTAATTGAAATTAAATGTATGTACACCTTGTAAATATAAAACTATAGAAAATATTTGCATGTCCTTTAAGCTTTGGGCAGTGAAAGGTGAAGGTAAATTGTGTTCGCACGGAATGTTCGTGCACTTATTACAATCGGACATAATTCACTTTCATTCATGGTACACAATGTGAAATTGGCGAGATCAGTTATGACAATGAAACCATCTCTGAACTTGTTTTACGTCAATGTTATGTGGATAACGTTTCCTTATTCATATGCTTAGCTTAACGCACTGGTCAGCTGTATATGGCCGATGATTTTAATGATTTTATGCAGTTGGGGGGCACGGACCGTAAATGTCATGTTAATGTTGTTTTTTTATAGAATGTCAGACGATCTACAAAAATAGAGTCTTAGTATCATCAAACGAACAACTGTTAGTTTCGTCAATGCTAAAGTCAACAGTGACTATGTTCAAGGAAATGGCCATCCAATTTATTTGATTCATTTCTCGATGAACTGAATTTACACATGAGTTGTGCTATCAAGTTCGCTACAACTTTCCGTCGGTTTCTGTGGTATCCTGCTTGAGGCAGTTAAAATATCGCCTGTTACGTTTTAAGATGGACTAAATATTTTGTTTACGCTGGACTTTTCGAAAAATATGGAGAGCTATTGTAATTTTGAATTTTGACAGAACTATGGCCCCTTTGAACGATTCTGCATTGGTCAGGCTCCTGTTTTACTATCAAGCACTGGGAATAGTCGAGCACACTGGCTCTTATTTATAGAAAAGTAGCGAAATTTAACATTCTCTTTCGAAGACACTAGTACTGTAAACAGGTTACAGTTCTCGAAAGAAACATCGAAAATTAAGGTTATTTATCAAGGATTTTTATTTGATTCGCACGAGGATTAAAGTATGAGAAAGTATAAGCATGGGACAAATTCAACGTTGAATGGCGTTGAATGACGCGAACAGTTGTTTTGCGAGAATGTAAAATATTGCTACTTTATCTATAAAAATACAGAAATGTGGACTTTAGAAAAAATATAGCATGTCAATAGATGTTCTTCAACTGGTTAAAGCAGGACACCTTATATTTCACCTGTATTAAATCCACGTGGAAAGTAACAATTATTTAAAAGTGTCTTCTTACAGACGTAAGAAGACACTTTTTGAATAGCTTTGCTGGTGGTATAGTCGTATAGTTGTCTGATGGAGTGAATATAGAAATATGATATCAAGAAAATTGATAGCTAAGTAGAAAAGATATCGTTTGAAGTGTTTTAATTGTAAACCAAATGTTTATCCATTCTCATTCAATTTAATAACATCTGCATGTTATGTATAATGACAGAGGCGTCTCTCCTCTATTTTATTTTGCACAAAGGCATGAATGAAACCGGCATGCCTTTATCGGTTTTATTTTACATCTCCTAAAGGATAACTATAAGAGATAAATATAAACACATAAAGAGCTTGTATTTATGATAACTAGAATACAACATCTAGGGAATAATGTTCGATAGCGATAAGTGGTATTTCCTGGTTATTTTAACATTTAGTAAGACACATAAAGACATTTTCCAAAAAAAACCCAAAAAAACAGCAATAACAAGAATAGAGCAAATAAAGCAAAGGTTTTATTAAACTTGGTACTGAATAAAGAAAATTTTAGTATGATGGAGTAAAATGCTATAAATTGAGATATTTATCTATTATAAAAAGTAGTATGATTAAATTCAATTAGCCATTAGTGTAAACAGTACAAAGTTAAAAGCTGCGAAACATTTGATCTAGTAACGAGTGATTACTGAAGGGAATGTAAACCTCATCATTAATTTCATCTTTTTTATTTGACAGATTACAATAGATAAGGCAAACGCCTTAAACTTCATGTGAAGTTGCATTTTCAACTGGCAAAACAAACAAACAAATATTGTCGGATAAATATCACATTTTCGCTTCATCAGACATTAAGTTAGATGTTGCATCACATTTTGTCCATTCCCTTTAGATATTTACATTGTTCTGTTGATGGACTATTTATTGGTAAATAGCATGTCTCATAAGCAACATTTTTTCAATTAATGGAAGAAAATCAATGTATCATTTGGACTTTCTTGTAAAACATTTTTTTTCAAAAGTGGTTCAATTGGACATTTCGTGATGAAAAATAGTATCTGGCTACAGAACAATGTATTAGCTACTGTATAAAGATATTGTATGACAGATTATATATCTCACAATTACCAACAGCATTCACGAACAATTATCATGTGGTTTATTATCACATGTAATACTAACAACTATCAACATGCAATTTATGTAATTCATAGAATAACAGACTTTCCATTATAGACCAAATCATTTAAACAATTACCAATTACCAGAAACAAAGAAGAAAATGTTGGTTTTTTTTCAAGGATGAGAAAACATCATCGTTTATAATTTTCCAATCTTTATCGATTTTTAACTTAATTGTTTCAAGTCAATTCATTGTATGTGCATTACTTTCTTCAGTTTAGAGATGTATCTTTTACTTTTTGGTTTTACAATAATTTTGTACTTCATTTTACATGTTATAGTTAAATTGCAAGAAAATATCTTTTAATTTATGTCCATATGTAACGTTGTTTCGGAACGTTTCCGGCTGATCTTAAAAGGATCCTTACAAAAGTGATTAGTCAATGTTTGAACTTTCATATTGAAGACAGGATTTTTACCACTTGTAAAACTGCATAAATGTTTTGTGCAGAAGACAAATACTGGTGTGTATAGCTTAAATATGACTACAAAAATATTATGCTTTGAAATACTTTAAGTTGATAACATATTTTCAAATCATATTGTACGCTTGTTATCTGAGTTTTACACCGATTCTAACAAATTTGTGTCAAATACATATCAGCTGTTGATCAACATAACAAGTTTTTCAGGACAGAGAACTATTAGTAACCATTTTTTCTGCAAATGACAGCCTACTTATCCCACATTATTTTTTAATCAGTAGAAACAGACTAATGACTGTTAGACTCAATGTCCGAGATTAATTCCCATAGACAATTTCGCCTCACTCGAGGATCAAACCAAGGACAGCATGTAGGAAAGATCATTTAATGCATTAACCATAAAACGTTTCAAGAGGAGACAAGTCTTTCAGAACGGAAAAGATAAAACTGTGAACTTAAATACCAATAAAAATAAAAATATTTCGAACTTTTTTTCTTTTCTTTTAATTTTGTTTCTTGTAATTAATCAAAAGATTTGAATGCATTTTAGCAAATGTATGACAATTATGAATCAACTAGACGATATAAAGTCCTCTGAATAGACAAAAGTACGATGATGGAAATTATTCTTATATTGCTGGGATTAAAACGGCAGTCTCTACTAATTATACAGTGCTATTGATATTTTATACGATATGAAAGTCCTCTGCTGCATGATTGCTTTGATATTTGATTGTTCTACTGCTTATTCTTTCTGAATACTATAAATGGGATATATTTATAATTCTGTAATTGACGCGTTGTTTTACGTCCGACTTTGTGAAGTCTATGTTTTATCATTGAGCCTGAATGCTTAAAAATAAATGATAAAGTAAGTAAGTGCATAAGTTTAGTTGGGATTCACATTTTTAACAAATGACAAATAAGTATAAAGGTGTTAGTACTATAACAAATATATATTTAGTATTCTGGTGTTTTTGACACATTAATTGAAAATATGATACCATAAATCTGCAAGCCAATTTGATTTGGCATCCTCTTAAACTGTTTACGCCTATTATTATATTGCGATGTAATAATATTTCGCATTGGTTTTGTTTGCTTATTCTGTTGATTTGGCAATAAATCATGTTTTAATCAGACATCTAATACCATCCGAACATTTGTATCTAGTTTGAGTGACAGAACAAATCATCACTTCGAGCCATTCTTTGATTTACTTGATCTTTCTGATGGGGAAATCAGCTCCAAGAAGCCGTGATAATCTCTGAAATTTGTTCTTTGGATTAAGATGTATACATTTTACTATTATGTATTTTTGTGAATTACCTGTTTGGTAATGGAAGAAAAAAAACATTTAACAGCATATTCATTGTTCTTATATCGTGATACTATTACATACCTTGTTCGTGTTTCTTTTTTATATAACTTTAATAAATTGCGTTATATTTGCACAATTATAGAAAACTCATAACTGTACCAAATAAAATCACGTTTAATTTCACGCATGAGTTACTTCTGTTTCATCATTTATTAGTAAGTTCTAACATGGTGCTCCGCAAAACATTATTGGAAAATGATAACATGTTGTGGGTACACACTCATGATAACACTAGGCTAGTTAACAAAATGTTTACCAGCCAGAGCAGAAAATAACAATTGAAAAATGTTTAAGTGACCCCGTCTTTTAATTGAGATATTATTCATAACAAACCTTCAAAATTAGAAAACAAACGGATCAAACTTTTATCTCGTATGCGAAAAAGATGACTATCATAACCTTCTGGATATTGTTTCAGTCGGCTTTATGATTTTAATCTAAATGTAATTCTGATGTTTATTGCAAACTGGGATGGATCCGTTTGAAGAAAACCGCACACATATCGCTAATGAATTTACTAGAAGAATTTGATGTTTTACTAAATTTAATAAAGAATGAATTATGTAATAAACATGATCTAGCAAAATAGCAATACAAATGAAAATCAAAGAAAAAGATAAAACATAGAAAACATGGTATATGTCACACACAGATATAAATTAATTAAGGTACAAGCTGCACTGTTAATATATGAGCAATGGGTAATTTTCTTATATCCTTTCGTATCACAGTTGACTTTTGCTATATCCATCTCATGTATAGTTTTGATATTTTCTCCCCTGTAAAAATTGTCAGCGCAAGTACCAACAATGTCAGAAACACGATTTGTTGCTGCAATTTCTATAACATCACATTCACACGTGATTGGATTTCCTGTTAACGAAAGTTTCTTGAAAAGACAAATTGGAGTGTCTAATACAAAAGAGATATTTGTAACATTGTTTCTATCAAAATATATGCTAACACCTGGTCGCAAATTTTCAAAAGCAAAATTTGAAATGCTGCTAATTTCCATGTCTGTTAGATATATATTTTTTGCTTTAATACCATAAAAGAACTCCTCATATATTTCGGTAAATTTATTCATTGATGCGTCTAAGGTTTCTAAGCGTTGAAGCGACTTCAAAGCACCAAGTGGAAGGGATGAATCCATCCCAAGGTCTCTTATATGAAGGATTTTCAGCTTCCTCTCGACTCCTTTAAAAACGGAATCGATGAATCCCAGTTTGTACGGAACACCATCTTTTATATCAGACTGTCCACTTATATCTAACTCGTCAAGTGCAACAAACCCCTCAAATGACGTGTTATGTATTTCTACAATTCTATTGTAAGAAATATCAATAAATTTCAACCGCTTAAGCTCCTTCATCGAATGAAAATGACCATCTTGTAATAGAGCATGATGCAAATGTAAATTGGTCAAGCTATTTTCCAAACCATAGAAAGCAAATTCCGATATAGTGCTGAGGTCAGTATTACTAATGTCAATTTCCTCAAGATATTTCAATGGTTTAAAGGCATAATCATGAACATAGATCAACCTTTTGTTGAAAGACAAATTAAGCTTTCGCAGTTTTCTCAGCTGTATAATGGCGTCTGGGACAGTCGGAAGATAGTTATGAGACAAATCTAAAACTTCCAAATTAGGCAGTCCTTCTAAACCTTCCCTGGTCATAATTGCTATTTTACAATATCGCAAAGATAAATGTTTAAGAGATGTCAAACTTATATTTCTAAATACATGTTTCGGAAAGTGTTCAGGATATTGTCCGTTTTTGTCTAGATAAAGCGTCTCAAGATTTTCTAGATGTTTAAGATAATCCAGTTTCCAGTCACGGCTGATGTTAATATTTATCAATGAAACGTGCTCCAGGTTGTCTCCTAGAGGAGCAAATGCATCGGCGTGTATTTTTATGGTTTGGTTTTGAATTTTAAGTGTCTTGATCTGCTTCATTCCATTGAATACGTTTTTGCCAATGCTACGAATGCTAGTATTTGTAAAAATAATTTCCTGAAGGTCAGTTTTCTTACTATACCAACTGAAGTTAAATGACGTCATATCCATATCTCCTTCACATTCAATAACGCCATAGCTGTCAGAACCGTCTTGAAGCCAATCACGTTCCCTCCTGCAGTCACATGACTGAAGTCCCTCACATGCAATTGACAACGCACCTTTATCTAATAATATGCATGGTAGAATAAAGAGCCAAGCAACAATGTATTGCATGACTGATTTCATCTTACCACATTCTCTGTAAATAAAAAGAAAACATTTATACATATTCTTGCAATTAACGTTCTATAAATGTCAACTTTCATCCATTTATTTTAAATGAAATTGTGTATCATGTGTCAATACCTAAATTTTAAAGAAGTCAGTATTATGGCAATGGCCACAATTACAATCGTGATATTGAGGGAACAAAGCTTTGTAGACTTACACTTTGTGTACAAATAATTTATATTACTAGATGGAGATAATGTACAATTTGCAATGATCTGATACAAAATCATTTGTATCGTAATGTTTATATACAAATTCATATATTACATTATTTCAAGATATTGAATTATCATTTAAACTTTGTTTTAAAGAGAAAATTTAAGTTTTACGATAGATTTATAACGGTGAAACTGTTTCAGTTAAAGTTGCACCGAATGTATTCCAAATGACGGCTTATTCAGAAAATGTCCGAATACACGGCAACTGTTTCAAATGCTTCAAAAAATTACAGGCAAAGTTTGTTAAAATGTAATTACTTAAAATTACAGTAAATGCTACATGCACCGCATATTATAAATAATCGTAATCAAATCTTGTTTATTTTAAAGCTCCGATAATAGATAATGTTACTTCAGTGTATATAATTACATTCTCTTCTATATTTAATCGAATTTGAAAGTTTTGTTGACCATTGTTGCACTAGAAAATATGTCGTCAATATCAACTGATAAAACAACAGAAAGTAAAGCAAACTAATTTGAAAAATATGATTTGTTACAGTTATATTAAAAGATACATAGCATTATAAAGAAAAGCGGTTATTCCCATTGCATGTAACTTAGCAAATAACAATAGCAAATCCTAGTATATACACATGTTCGTATGTTAAAGAATGATTAACATACGACAAAACAACCGTTTATTATGATATAAAAACTAATTTTTTCGAAAACAAGTAATTTCAAATTTTATCTCATTTACATTTCAATGTGTTTCAACAAACGGAATGAGCCTCCTTAAATATGCATACATTTGCTTTACATTTTGCCAAATGATATAGAACGACGTAAATAATGTAACTGTCAGGATTATGATTACAAACAGATAAATATATTAGTTTTGCTATGCGTTCGTTGCATGCATTATAAAATATAGAAAATGCTACCTGACATTTATGAGTATGCGTTCGAATACACAACTAATATAAAACATATTGCAGCGTAACAGATAGTGTGTTACTTGAAAATGCTGACATACTTGCTTATATTGAATGATATTTTGTCATATTAAAACTTATTTGCCTAAACAATGTGTCTTTAAATTTATATTTTTTTATCAAGTCATTATTGAAAACAGCGATATGTCTAAAAGATGTAATGCTTGAGCGACTTATATCTAATAAAAATGTTTACAATTATATTAATTTATATTTAGCAAAATACATTAACTGATACAATTACCTTCTCCAATTTTCCGTTCAAATGTTACTTTATTTTGAAAGATAAGACAACGTTATTTATGCATCAAACTATTGGTATTGGATATAAATATTAAATAAGCAGGCTCTTTATATCTTTAACAAAACGTACATTTTTATAAATTTGCATTCTTTTCTTACGTTTCTTTTCTATTCTTTGTTGTTGTTTTAAAACTTATTTAATGTTTTGCCTTTTAATCTAAGTTTAGTATTGTACATGATAATATAACGTGACATAAGTTCGTACAGTGAGATTAAAATTGTAATAATTTGTAAATCATTTTAAATTTCAGTATATTTTGAAATAAAATAAAACACAACATTTATAATCTTTAATTTAAAAAAAGGAAACGAGCGAATAATTATATAAACTATAATATTGTTGTTCAATTAGTGTAATTCATTTACAATTATACACAAAAATGTTAAAAAGTCTATACGTTTTCTTAAGTTCCATGCTATTGTGCCTCTATTTATAGATATTTAAACTTATTCAAGAATACCAGTCTTTGATTATAAAAAGTGTAAATCTGTTTTGCTTAATTTTATTTTATCATTTAAATCAATTAATTAAGATGTGTCATCTTACCTTCAGAAAAAAATTGTTTTTGCTTTTTATCCAATTCCTAATATTCCTGGTAGCACATCACAGTGAGAAGGAAAAATACTAGCTCCAACAGAACAGGCTGTATGGTATTTCATTTGTAAATATCATAGAGTTGTTCTCAAAGGAACACTGAGTGCCGCCGCTTTATTGATCTATTATACCAAATACTCATCTATTGTCCGAAACTATTCCTATACAGTTTATTATACATTTTATAATAGTAATCTGAATGATATTAAAGTATATATTCATGTTTGGAATTAAACTAATTCAGTAGCATTTGTTTCTCATACATACCTTACGTTGAAGTATTGTAATAATATTTATCTTGTCCATTTTACGAAAGCTTTATCTGAAACATTTTTCAGACCGATCTTTTGTATGAATTTCATTTACTACTGAAAGTTTTATCTGCAGAATTTATGTAAATATCTAAAATTAATCAAAGAGGGCTCTTTCCAAACTCCTAATGTTCAAAACCCTACTTAAACGAATGAAAAATTTGAAGAAAAAAAATTGACGACTTTCTTCGATAGACAAAAGTTTTTTTCCCGCTAAATTGAAAGAAATTGTATTACATTTGAGTATGATTTTTTACTTTTCCTCAAATGCAAAAACTGATAGAATTTTTATATTTTTTTGAGTGTTTGTTACTAACACAAGATGTGATATCTATTTCTTTTCAAATTCAAACATTAACACTGTTTTAACAATCAGTGCTTATCGTGTGGTAATAGTAAAATAGATAAATATAGAATCCCTAAAGAAAGCCCAGCACGGCAAAATGAAAATGTTGCAGGCTCGGTTTGATTGAGCCTGTTCATGGACGGTACTGGAAAGTGCAAGTTCACGTATCAAACATATTCCTGACAAAACGGATATTTAGCGTTGCTGGCGGTAACCGAATTTAGCCATGCGACCATTTCTCATCGGTTCTTATGTTAAAAATTTCCTTAAAAGTGATATAAGGCTCAGACTAGGTTAAAAGACTTTCAAATCTTTAAAAAAAAACAGCTTATGCAAAATTCAGTTAGGAAATAAATATGAATTTGAAGTGCATTATTGTAGAATAATGCACAGTTCGAGTTCAAATGCGTAGGAATTATATCACGGAGTGATCAATTTCAAAGCATTGGTACGGTAAACCGTGCATTATTATATAATCATGCAATAAAAATTAATATCAATTTCCATTCTAACATGCTAATAAAAAAGAATAGATAAAACGATATTGAACTACATAAAGCGTAGAAGTAAGTTTCCTGACGTCATTTGATTTATTGACGTTATGTATAACGTCATATGGCGTGCAAGCATTGACCATATATCGTATAATAATGCACTTGATGCCGGGAATATTGTGAAGGGTGTGACTTATTATACTTATTTTATGTCTAGCTGATCTAATTGGTGTTATACGGTAAGACTTAATGTCATAACATTTACAGTATTACTGTTCAAAGCTCAAAATGTTCACTTAAATACATTAACATTCATGTTTCTATAAATAGTAATAAGCCATAGCAACACAGAAGCTCCATTCATAAAATAACCTAACATGATTACAATATAATAATTCAATTTGTTTATAATGACAGCTGAGGAGTAAAGTATGACTGGTGTTAATGGTTGCAAAATATAAAGGGAAAACCTGATGTTATAAGATTGAATTTCAAGTGAAACATGAATGTTTTGTTAGTTTGACTAATACTAATGAAAATTCTTGTTAAATTTTAATATTTAGGACCATGTAATGAAAAATTAAAAAAAAAACAAAAAAAAACGAACAAACAAAAAAAGAAAAAACAAAAAAAAAACTTTTGACTGCTAAAAAAAGCTATATATAAGCGGGATAAATATGTAAATATAATGGGCGTTGAGCAGATGTCTGCTAACGTATTTATTTGAACAGCTGCCAAATACGTAAACAAAATAAAACCTATTTTGATGAGTCAAATTGCTAACTGCAAAAGTAATTAATATACCTATTTTTCTGACGAGATGAAAACAACCTATGTAACCTTTGTCTATGTAACCTATTTCTTGTGAGAGAATTAAGGGAAGTCGACGTTGGTATTAATATAGTGATAAATCACTGTAAACCCAAACCAGTCATTCTTTAACTCTTTAACTAGCATATCACTTTACTTAACGTGCACAGTGCTCATCTTCTATATTTTTTAATGTGATAAATATTGTCATGTCCTTTTTGTAGATACATGAATTTTAGAAACATTAATTATTCATTACTCTATGCAATATCAAAAATTAAAGGCGTAAAGATATTAACACAATTATGTTTATTCATTTATCCTTTTTTTTTGGGGGGGGGGGGGGTCTATTTATGTTTATTTGGTAATTAATCAAGATGCTATATTGCTTTCTTTTAGAGTGTGTTCAATAAAATTGCTTTGTATTTATTCTTCTTTTAAATTACTGTTCTTCCCGTTTTACATTTGTTAGCTTACCACTTACTGAAAAGCAAAACATTCCGCGCACAAAATACAGTAATTGAATGCAATTCTTCAAAAGCACGACAAGTTTGTTATCTTCTTACAATGTCGATACAATACTGAGATACTGTTTTTATTGAATGCCAATGATGTTTAAACACCCTCGAGAATTCAGAGTACAAATGCATGATAAATAATGGATGAAATAATTGAAACCAGATCATTTGTATTGATCCATACGTCCCAGAACGTTCTTTTACTGAAATGCTACGTTCATACATCTAGAATGATAGCAGTTGTATTATGCGAATTCCTCAATGAATTTTGTGTCCTAATCATAAACGTACTTCATCTTTTGTACTGTAATTTTATTTATTTTACTAATTTTACTATTCTATATTCTGATTTTGTACTAAATAGATGGTAAAAAATGAAAAATATACATTGATTCCTGACATGTATATACACATAAATACTCGTATATCATTTACATTTTAGATTTAATAAATAAATAAATAAATAAATAAATAAAAACAAAAACCTTCAAACAAAATCATATTTTCTAACTTAATCTTTCATCATCTTTTGTTACATCAAGCCATATTTACTACGTGCATTTTCAAATAAATTGTTTTATTTACTAGTACCTGATAGTTTAGATACCCATTTTTTTTCAAACGTAATTCTGAATGAAAATACTCTACATTATTCGCGATATTAAGCTTTCTTTTCGAATCCTATACAGCCATGCTAACCAACACTAGCATTAGATAATTATCGCTATTAGTTACGGATGATAAATGAGGTATGTATGAATACATGCTTACTTTTACTTTTCTTTTGCCAAATTCGTTATCTGTTTAAGCAATCTAAGAATTTTTTAACAATATGTACGAAAGGCTCAATTTCCCTGGTTGCTTTATAATTGAATTAACATTTAACCCTATCTTTGTACTATAAAAAGATTAATTGAAGGAGTTCAAGTCAATTCAAATTCAATCCAATTGATCTATTCAGAATACAAAAATATTTTCATAGCCTATAAAGCGCTGGCCTTTGTTAAAAATACATTGGCTACTAATATACGCTGTGAGTAAAATAAAACAACAATTCTTATCTAAAACAGAGACTTTATCATAAAACATTTGAATCTTTCCTCCCAGTACCAAAAAAAAAACATTTCCAATGTGAATTTTATATGTAAGAGGGTAAATATAATACTTAACACATTATTGTGAAAAAATCATTTTATTTTAAATGACGAAAGTAAAATATGCATAGCTAAATAAACATTTTCAAATAATGAAGGTTCCACACAATGGTGGGTAACATCAAAGCGATAACATAAAACGGCATACATACATATGAATAACTATCATGCAAAACATGTGTGACAAGTTGAAACAATATAGTTAACTATTCACTTCATACCAATGGTGGAGAGGTTGGGGAAGATGGAGGGAAGACCTTAATGTGGAAAAATATTTGCTAAAACATCCCTTGACTGAATGATCGATAATGGAGGGGACGTCTCGAAATAATAACTTATTTTTTTTAGGAATCGACTCAAATACATTTACCTAGTACCTTAATATAAATAAAAATGTTTCCGTAATTCCGTTAGACCATTAAAAAACGGTGAATACAAATATAGATATGCTACTGCAAATAAGTATTCTGTTAATTTTTGTCACTACTATTAATTGTAAAAAAAAAAATATAACAAAAGATTATCGACTTATTACTATCCCCCTGTGTTTTTTCTTTATTATTTTTGGTTATGTGAAAAACACACAATCCTTCCTGGCTTTATTCTAGAGAGATAGGCAAACAGTATTATCACATTCAGTCTAGAGAGTCAAGGAAATTTGTGTACTCCTATCGTGCTAACATTTATGGCCTTCTCTGTTTTAATCAATATATTTTGTAGATATGCATTCTGACACTCATGGTATTTAATTTAAAAAATATCATTTCAGAATTATATTGCATTACCTTTATTTGGACAAAAACTGTAACTTGTGTGCAGTCTCATAAAAAACAACTTATGTTTAATGCAATGAAAATGATTAAAACAGGTTCAAAAATCCAAATCTGTAATATATATCACGTTTTGAGATATATCAAACCTCTTCTTACTTAATTAAATGCAGTGTTCAAATTTATGTAATACATGCATTAAGTTAAGCTTATACAAAAATATTTTAGTTCGATTGTGTTGGAAGCTATTAGCCTATTAAAAAAATCTCGAAACCGTTCCTAAAACCAACCATTTCTATAAAAAATGAGTGTACATTGTTTTGCTCATGGCCCTTGACGACGTTTGTGCAGGCTGCAAGCAATTTCTGGATTACTAGACCGGCGCATTAGCCTCTCGGCCAAGCCGCTACTCGAATCATGTATTTGGTTCTCTTTGCGTTCTAAAAGTTTGATTTTTTTTAATGTTATAGAAAATATTTAATAAAACGTTATAACATATTAATGGGGTTGTAATTAATAATTTCAATTTGCTGAGTTTATTATGAAAACTAATACAAATACAAGTTGTAATCATAACATAATATAAATATGAATTGTAAAACTGGGTATGAATGAGAAAAAAATGTTCCAAAATGAATTAAAGATTATATTTAAAGCATATTAAATAATATCAATTGTAACTGAAGAAAGACTTGCTAAGAAAAAGAGAAACACATTTTCTCGAAAATCTAAGATAAACAAAAGTTTATAATGGTAGTGAACTGTGTTTAAAGTAAACTATTCTTGAATGCATTGATCATGTTCATGCAAAAATCTTTAAATAACTTACGAAATGTTTATTTAATCATTGAACAATTAAGATACATGAAACTGTCATAATGTGAAGGGAAAGGAATTGCAGAAAAAGATGAAAATATACTGAAATAGAAAAATTGCAAATTTATTCCAGAATATAAGGGACGACTAAACGTTAATTGCTTATTTTATACATGTTCTAAACAAAGCATAAACTTATAATTTAGATTTTTTCTATCTCAAAACTATGTTTGCTGCCAGTGTCAAGCGTCACAGCATGAAGTGATTTGGTACGTCGTCACTGCCAATTGGTTGTACCCTAGTACTTACAAGATTTAGATTTCAATTCTTATTCTTAAAGTTGTCTTTAATTGTTCGTTTCTGTATTTCAATTTGTAAACAAGACACTTGTTCATACATCTTATTTTTTTGATTACTTAAGTCAAAATTTCATTCGAAAATTGTTATTAATAACTTTAATATTATATATAGCTATTGTCGATCTATTTTGTTTTAAAATTAAGATATTTGATTTTGTGAGACTATAGTATAAAACTGAATTCAATATTTTGTTTTGCTTTTGCTGGAAACCTCTCTATGTGTGAAATTATCTGTTCAATTGTGTTTAAATGTAACCCGACACATATGTACACGCAAAATCGTTTTTGGTAAATTGCAGTCCACTAGTAGTCTAGTACACGTATGTAACATTCTATTTGCAGAGAATGACTTTTATATAACGCTGTAGAAAAGGAAATTCACAATTCCCACAAGTTGAACCAGTTTATTACTATAGCTGGAATAGTACTACTCTCAAACTGAAAGGTCCAATACTTTTCAGTGATATCATAAAATAATAATTACGTTATGTGAATGGCGTTTATTGTTGAATTACACCATGGTTATGATTGACTGGGGATTGGAACCGGTAATTTAGCCAGTCTGGTCTGTTCTTGAATTAATGTAATTACTGATCTATCTTTAGTTTATAGTATTTTAGAATGCATTTATAGCTGCCTTCTGCCGGTATACACGTAGTGAAGTGTGTCATTTTATCATCAAGATATACCTTGTATACTATCCAAGTTAAACGCCTAAATTGTAATTTTGGTAAAGGCAAAAGGGGTAAAACTAATACATAAACTTTTCACTTCTATTTTGAGGTTCACAATAAGACTTTTTATGCATTATGGTGGCTAAAGCATTATTAGTGGCGGAAGAATAGAAATGTCCCTTTTATCCCTTGAAGATGCTATTGTCCGTCCGTTGCGAAAGATTGGTTGTTAAACGAAATGTATGAAAGCACAACGTTTTGTGCAAAACATTTATATTACTAGTACAAAAGAAATTGATCCTCAAGTATGGTTATTAATTTTTAGAAAACATTAGTTGGTATTTCTAAATTACAAATATAATTACGAATGATGCCTCATAATGGAATATCTTTTCCATATGCAGTGGTTATTATAAAGATTATACATGTAAACCAAAATAATCACTGTTTGATTTTAAAGATAACAAATTATGTTTTTCAGTCTACATTTTGTTCAATTTCTTAAGATTTATACAGTTTGAATGTTTTGTTTTAGATGGAGATACAATCATCGTCCCTTTGATGTTTGTTTATGACACTGATCATCAAGGAGAAAAAACATGCTGTAAAATCCCGCAAGCAACACTTATCAATCATGGATATCATTGAAGCATCGGTTGCACAAATTATCTTAACGTATTATCTGCGTTTTATACCGACACGATCGAAATGTAAGGCCCGTTATGATTTTGCCAAAACAAATACAGTAAATAATCTTGCATTTTTGCAAATGAATTTTCCTTTTTTGAACTTGGTATCAAATTTTCCATTCTATGGAAAAGTTTGTAATTTTCACGTTACATCTATTTGTAAAATGTCAAAAGTCATGTATAAGTAACTGATCATAGTAAATGTGCCTGGCATTTATCAAAGCAGGTTTATATGTAAATAATAAAAACACGCGCATTTGTCAAAAGACAAAACAAAAATTCGTCAATAGTCAAAACACGTGCATTCGTTATTAGTCGAAATTTCATTTTTGTCAATAGTCACCAACAATGCAAATCACAAGCGAACAATACTTGTAAGTCTATTGAGTTTAGTTTTCTTTATTTTAATGAATTTTATATTCACTTTCGTGCTATGTAAATATGGAAAAAAAGTCGAAATTACTATTTTCTCAAAACGATAGTCCAGTATTAAACCGAAAATAATTCCAAAAAAAATACCAAATATTTTTTAGATTACTTATCTATTATTGTTACTCAAAACAAACCTGCAAACCCTTTTAGTTAAAGGATTTTTTCTTTTCAAATTCTTGGATAGGATAGTGATTGACAGATAATTTTGTTTAAATAATCTAAGCTCGACATGTTCTCATAAAATAAACTACAACATCAATCAATACGCATTCATAGAATATGATAACCAGAAAATAAGTTTCGTTGATGAAAGATGGAAATATACTGCACGTTTTCCCGTGGGAAATATAAATTACATTAAAGACGGAAATTTTATAGAACGTGTCAGTATGTCCGATCAAGAATTTGTACAGAATATTGAAGATTTTCACGTCTTAAATCATTCTGTTGACCGAACTATATCGTAACGCATATTGTTGGTATTATCATCATTATTACATCATCATCATCGTTATTATTATTTTTTATTATTTTGATAATCATTATCATCATCATCGTCTCCCTTTTCTTTATCATCAGTGTGATTTCATCATCATCATCATAATCACCACCACAGTCTCTGCTTTCTTCTTATCATCAGTATTTCCATCACCATCATCATCATCATCAGTTATATCATTTTTATTATCCTTAAAGGCATAATTATCAGCATCAGTACCATCACTTTGAAAATTATATCGTCATTTTACACCCTTTTAATCAAAATAGTTGTTTTTCAAATGTCTTCTAAAATTTCATTATGATAACAACGGGGAATATTTAACGTTGTTATACAGTATATCGGGTATTTAAGGTTTGTATAAGTCAGTTATGATACTCAGACTAACAATTTCTAGTGTTACATCTGTTCTAGCATTTAAATAAACTGTGACAGAAATGGTGTATGGTATATATGATTTAAGTTGTTTGAAGTGGCTTGTTTTCTTTTGGTTTAATACATATGGCGACTTACCAGCGTAACTAGATGGAAAAGAACGTCGGATACCAGTCCGTACTTTAGACAACTATTTTTGATGTTGTGAATTAAGAGAACAATACATAAATTATTAAAACATATCTTTGGCTTGCTGAGATTGAGTCATTTTATTTTAACAGTGTTGTTTTAAAATGTTATTAACAAACAGGAGAACAATACTATTGCTCCGCGCCCACATACGCGAAGCTATTTGTGTTTACTATTTTTTTTCTTTTGTCCATGGACCCGTTTTTTTCTCAATTTATCCCTTCGATTTACAGCTAAAAATAAATTCGGAAGCAAGAATTCGTTCCGATATAAAGTCATATATTTGTTTCCCCTTCGGTGATTTGCAGCACATCATATTAATGAATGAGAACAGGAACAAATTTAACCGTTTGAAAACAGTATAAAAGACAAACTATAAACTTAAATTAGGTAATTTATTTTTACATTTGTATTTTCTGTAGGAAATTTCTAATTATTTTGTAGTACACAATGGGTTATGTATGTATTTATTGCTGTACATGAATTTGAAAGCTATAAATAGATATGACTTTAACATTGCGAAAATCTATTCATAGAAATATTTTAACGGTCATTTGTGTCGCGCTTTGGTAATAAATAACGGACTGGAGAGTTTTGCAGGAAATGAAGTGCAAACATATTCAACCATAAATTGCACTCTCAATAAATTTATCGAAAAAATTTAAGTAGCCATTTTTACGAATTGTTATCATAGTATTATTATTTTGAAATTGGCTTTTCCGTACGTTCTTTCCGATAAATTAATACAATGTAAATTTCTTCTGAACGGCCCTGCACTTTTAAATTTTTGTTTAACCGTAAATATTTAAATCGACACCGACTTCCCAAATTTTGCTGTAATTAGTTGATTCTATTTTGTTGGAAGGCAATTAGTTTTACGCTGGTTTGAGTGGAATGTTGATTTGCCGAATACTGTGACATTTTAACAACAGAAACTTTTTATCTGCAGTTTTAACATGAGGTTTTATGGGTTAAATGATAGGAGGTGGATCAGCAGAAGAGGATTTTAAGCAATTCAACAAAAAAGTAGATCTCCCAATAAATCAATTAACAATAGCTCTTTATTTATAACCAATATCAAGTGTTAGTGAATTTCATCATACCTGTCTAAATTCAGGTAACAGTCTTCCATTGATAAATAATGTTTCACTATATCAACATGTCATGCAAATTTAGTCATGATTTTTAATGTACCTTTATTTTTGTTAACGAGTATAACAAAAATGCTGAATTTTGTCTTTTTAAAATTCATCCCAAATTTTTCAATCCAGTGTGTGGTCTACTTTCAGTATTTATCTGGGACTTAAAATATAGCTACTGTAACTTAAGTCCCAGGTATCAAAAGAAACCATTTTCCTTTTTTGATATGAAAAAATGCCTGTAATATTAGTCCCTTTTGTTACTATTTTTATCTACTGTTTGTATATTTGTAACAATTATAACAATAAAAAACCAGACCTTGTCCATTTTGACTACTGTTTTGTATGATAAATATTCTTATCTCTGACTAGCCTACCAAAATTCATGATGTCCTCCCATTCATCCATGATATACATGTACAATTCTGGTAAAATCCAATTAGCCATTGAAAAGTTTATAGTAACATCTGGTCATCAGATGACTACTAGTTCATCGTCACTTGCTGCATTTCTTGCTTGTACGCCCTTCGATGTTTTGCGTCAATGCCTTTCTTGTTATATAACATGAAATACCATTTGCCGCGAAACATGTAATGAACATTTTGAAAAATAAAGTCGATAAAAGTTTTTGGTTTGGCTTATTTACATATAGATTTTTATATTTCTAACCATGATTAGTTACATGTATTGATATTTGTAGAAAATGAGTAGCATTATAGGTGAACAAATTTATATGTTCATGCTTTGATATTCTTTATCTGATCTAAAAAAAATTATTGTAGTGACACAAACAGAACCATGTTGCACTACTGTCATGTCACATTACATTTACAAGTCTTGTAAGTCTTGTTTGTATAAAAATTACTTTCCTTACCAGGCATCAGTAAAAGCATATTGTTTTTTTAAATTTGATATCTGGTTCCTCTCCCATTGATACATTGACAGTGCATTTTGTAAGGTATCTGTAATGAGCGCATTTTTTTTGCGCGGAGCTTCTCAATTGCATTTGCACTTGTATACTAGGTAATTTACGCATTTTAAAGTTAATTAATCTATTATGATATGTCACAGAAATAATATCAAAACACCAAAATGAGGTTACATTATTTATATATGAGGCGGAACAAGTTATTAACCACCCGGATGACTTGAATCAAATCGAGTATTTCTTATTGTTGCCTTATATATTTACAGATATCTCTTTTGGACAAGAGACGTGTTGTTGTTTATTTTACGCTTTTTGTCTATGTATAACATTAATTTGACTTCACGGTTTTGTTTTTAAGTGTTATAAATGCGTATAATGTTAGGGCATGACGTTTTAACTTTATCATATTGTTTCTTTATTCATTCCTTCTTTTCGGAACGATTGGCCTTATGTCGGCAATGTGAAAACATACATTGCATAGTTCCAATACGTTTTTTATAATCTACTTTTGGTCCATCTTCCGCTTAACTACAAACACTAATTTTAGTTTGAAACCTTCAAATAAATGATTTACAAAAATGTGGTTCAACTAAAAATGGTTTATAATAGACGCAAAATGTTTGGTAAAAACAATATCAATGAAATGTTAAAAATAAATCTGTTTCTTTTGAAATGCGTCACATTATAAATGTAAAAGTATTTTAACACCAAAAAGAGGAACGATGTTTCTAAATCGGTATTAAAATCAAAATTTTATTAGCAATGAATTGTCAAATCTTCTATATCTGAGGTTTTTAAACAAAATACCCGTATAAATAAGGAGGCAAAAAAGACAAACGAGCTTAAAATAGGCTTGTATTTGATTTGCGGGGTTTTGCTAATTGATTTTCTGTTTAGAACTGTTCAACGCAGTGTACATTGATCGGTGTACGGCACATCTGTGTTGGTGTTGTTTCTTTTCCCTAAGGATACATATTGTTTTCCATCAGAAACGCCTGCATGCCAGCAATCATCATTTTTGCATATTGATATCAGCTTGTTCGTCTGTTTGTTTTGTTGGATTTAAATCCCCTTTAAATGACAACGTGATTTTCCAGTTTTACGATGGAGTTAATTGATTACTTTTACGATGTAGGAATATCTCAGGTGTACCTTCATGCATTAAGGCACAAGCGGGCACCTCAGCAGAAAACTGACTTTCCGCAAGTTAGCCGGATACCTTTCTTATATGCACTGGGTGCGAACTCACAGTTGTAAAGTTCTTTGAAGGCGGCGACCGTAACCACTTGGCCTAGGAGACCCCCGATATCAGCATAAAACTTTGAAACACGAATCTATAAAAACTGTAATTTTATAACTAATAAAAATGTAAATAATATATGTCCTCGGCATTTTATAATTAACTTAACGAATCAACGCAATAACCTGCTTTTTTAATTTTTTGTATTGTGGCATAATTGTGACAATCTTGAAATAGACAGAAAAAAGTGTCATTGCGAGTTTGATGTTGTCATTTATGGCAGAATATTTCTATAATCATGATCCGGTTTGAGAGGTTTAGCAATTATAATGTGAGAGAAATGTCAAAGAATCAGGAATATCTGTTAGAATATCAGGCGAATGAAAGGTCAAATGATTTTTATAGACACAACTTATTTGATAAATGTATGTTTTAACGCATTGTGAAAAACCTGTATTAATACTGAATACATTTCTACAGACGCAGAAAAGAAACAACAAAATTTCAAAAGTTTGGCATTGCATACATTTAACTGCAGTGTTTGTTCAGATTTGTGTTCGGCCCATAACTTCGTTATTTGAAGTCTGATTTTACAACTATTTCACAGAAATGATCATCATATTGAGACGACGTATCGCACGCAACATTTGGGTCGCTACCTTGAAGGTCAAGGTCATAGCATGACCTTGCAGCAAAATCGTGTCCGGCCCATATCTTCGTTATTTGAAGTCGGATTTTACAACTATTTCACAGAAATGATCAATATTGAGACAACGTGTCGCGCGCAAGTCGGTAAATAGATCTCATTGTGTAGAAGTTCAGTGCAAAGAACAGTTACTCTGCCTTGCCTGAGTTTGGAATTATCAAAATGTGAACTTTGTCTGGGACATAACTCTGAAACTACAAACGATATACTTTTCAGTGTCCAAAACCTAGTCGGGGAGCAACACACGGTTCAACCGGCTCTTGTTTATAATGATAATAATCGGTTCAGAACATGTTTTACATTGGTGCGCACGATACACAAGGTTTTTACTTTACGTCTGTGTTGTAATACTACTTTGTGTGAGGTTATTTGTACACTTTTTTTTCAACGCTACACAGCACACATGTCATCGCAAATACGTTTCTTGTAAATTGTATAACCTAGTACACATATGTAGCAATCTATTTTTATACACGCCATTTACGTGTCGTTGTTGAAAAGGTCATTCACAATTCCCATAAGCTGAAATAGCTTAGTACTAAAGCTGCAAACTCCGAGGGATCACTTTGTTTCCAGAATTTCAAAATAAAACGTCCGATACTTATCATTGATAACATAAAATGATAATTATGTTATGTGAATGGCGTTTATTGTTAAATTACACCATGGTTATGATTGACTGGGGATTGAAACCGGTAATTTAGCCTGGTCTAGAGATAATGTTATTAGTGGTAAGAGCATATATCTTTAGATAATAGTTTTTATAGAATGCATTATAGCAAATTGTGAATTGTAAAAACACAATTTTATATATTAAACAAAATAATTCAATTATTATTTTTCGGGTTTATTGTCTAAATTATTATTTATTGCCTATAAGAAATTAGTATTTATACATCCTAGATTTTATTTTGCTTCTCAACGAGACTCTATAATCCATATGGCAACTAAAGCTTTCCTTGTAATGACTGATGCGAGTACGGCTTTAAAAGGAAAAGAAGGTTTTACAAGAATTAAATACATGCATGCCAAAATGAAAAAAAGAAAAAACGAATTAAAAAAAATAAATCAAAAAGGAGAGAAAAACAAAGCAAGATGCTTTTATTACTGGTTCAAAGAAAATTGATTCTCAAATATGACAATTAATTTGTTAGTAACATGGACATTATTTTATAATTTCAAAATGAATTACGAATAACGCCTTGTAAGGGAATGTTTTTACCATATGCAGTGGTAATAAAGACAATTCATGTAAACCGAAATGATCTGTGCTTGATTTTAAAGATAGCAAATAATAGTTTTCAGTCAACATTTTGTTCAATTGTTTAAAGATTAAAACAGTCTGAAGGTTTGTTTTTAGATGGAGGTATAATTATCGTCCCTTTGATGTATGTTAACAACACTCGTCATCAAGGAGAAGAACATGTTGCAAACCCCAAGCAACATTTATCAATGGATAGCACGTTTATAAATCGAGTAAAAATAGGAGTTTCTATGTTGTTAGATGGCAAACATCAGTTGTTCAAACTATTTTAATGTTTAATCTACGTTTTATACTGATACGATCGAAAAGTAAAGCCCGTTATATCTTTGTCAAAATGTTACACTTAGAAACAGTGATCTTCGATTTTCGTGATTGAATGTCAATTTTATTATGCGAATTCCTCAATGAATTGTGTCCTAATCATAAACGTACTTCGTCTTTTGTACTGTTTATTTAATTTTACTAATTTTACTAATTTTATTATTCTTTGTTCTGAAATTTTACTAAATGGATGGTAAAAAACTTTATAATAATTATTATACATTGATTCCTGATATGTATTTATTGCTTTCAATAAAACTTGTTACATATACACATTAATACTCGTATATATCATTTGAGTTTTAGATTTAAATAAATAAATAAATAAATAAATAAATAAAAACATTGAAACAAAATTAATCTTTCATCATCTTTTGTTACATCAAGCCATATTAACTACGTGAATTTTCAAATAAATTGTTTTATTTACTAGTACCTGAGTTTATATACCATTTTTTTCAACCGTAATTCTGTATGAAAATACTCTACATTATTCGCGATATTAAGCTTTCTTTTCGAATCCTATACAGCCATGCTAATCAACATTCACCCTAGCATTTAGATAATTATCGCTATTAGTTACGGATGATAAATGAGGTGTGTATGAATAAATGCTTACTTTTCTTTTGCCAATTCGTTATCTGTTTAAGCAATCTAAGGAGTTTTTAACAATGTGTACAAAAGGCTCAATTTCCCTGGTTGCTTTATAATTGAATAAACATTTAACCCTGTCTTTGTACTATAAAAAGATAACTTGAAGGAATTTAATTCAATTCAAATTGAATCCAATTTATCTATTTAGAATACAAAAATATTTTCACCGCCTATAAAACGCTGGCCTTTGTTATAAATACAGACACATTGGCTACTGATACACGCTGTGAGAAAAATAAAACCATATCAGTTGAAATTCTTATTTAAAACAGAGATTTTATCAAAACATTTGAATTTTCCATCCCAGTACCAAAAAACCATTTCCAACTTGAATTTTATATGTAAGAGGGTAAATATAATACTAAACACATTATTGTGAAAAAATCATTTTATTTTAAATGACGAAAGTAAAATATGCATATCAAATACACATTTTCGAATAATGAAGGTTCCCCACAAAACCGGTAATATATAACGGCATACATTCATATAAATAACTATAATGCAAAACATTTGTGACAAATTGAAACAATATAGTTAACTTTTCACTTCATACCAAAGGTGGAGTGGTTGGGGAAGATGGAGGGAAGACCTTAATTTGGAAAAATATTTGCTAAAACATCACTTGACTGAATGATCGATAATGGAGGGGCCGTTTCGAAATAATATATATTATTTTTTCTAGGGAGCGACTCTAATACATTAACCTAGTACGTTAATATGAATAATAATGTTTCCGTTATTCCGTTAGACCATTAAAAAGCCGGTGAATACAGATATAGATATGCTACTGCAAATAAATATTCTGTAAACTTTTGTCACTGCTATTAATAGAAAAAAATATAACAAAAGATTATCCACTAATCACTATTCCCTTATGTTTATTTTCTTTATTATTTTTGTTTATGTGAAATGCACACAATCCTTCCTGGCTTTATTCTAGAGAGATAGGCAAACAATATTATCACATTCAGTCTAGAGAGTCAATGAAATGTGTATACTCTTATGATACTAACATTTATGGCCTTCTCTGTTTTAATCAATAGATTTTGTAGAGATGCATTCTGACACTCATGATATTTAATTTGAAAGATATCATTTCAGAATTATATTGCATTACCTTTATTTGGACAAAAACTGTAACTTGTGTGCAGTCTCATAAAAAACAACTTATGTTTAATGCAATGAAAATGATTAAAACAGGTTGAAAAATCCAAATCTGTAATATATATCACGTTGAGATAGATCAAACCTCTTCTTACTTAGTTAACTGCAGTGTCAAATGTATGTGATACATGTATTTAGTTGAGCTAATACAAGTTTATTTTAGTTCGATTGTGTTGGAAGCTATTAGCCTATTGAAAAAATCTCGATTCCGTTCCTGAAACCAACCAGTACTGAGTAATGAGTGTAAAGATTCTTGCTAATGGACACAACAGCATGCTCTTGGCCTGCCAGCATTTCTTCGATTAGTCGACCGACGCGTTAACCACTTGGTAATGCCGCCACTCAAATCATGTATTTGGTTCTCTTTGAGTTCTTAATCCTTGAATTGTTTTTTTTAAATATAATATAGAATCTTTTATAAAATGTATAAAATATTAATGGGGTTGTAATTAATAATTTCAATTTGCTGAGTTTATTATGAAAACTAATACAAATACAAGTTGTAATCATTACATAATATAAATATGAATTGTAAAATTGGGTATGAATGAGAAAATAAAAAAATGTTACAAAATGAATTAAAGATTATATTTTAAGCATATTAAATAATATCAATTATAATTGAAAAAAGACTTGCTTAGAAAGTGAGAAACACATTTTCTCGAATATCTTAGATAAACAAAAGTTTATTATGGTAATGAAAAACTATTCTTGAATGCATAGATTATGTTTCAGCAAAAATCTTTAAATATTTTACGAAATGTTTAATTATTCATTGAAAATTTAAAATACATGAAACTGTCATAATGTGAAGAGAAGGGCTTTGCAGAAAAAAGATGATAATATACTAAAATAGAAAAATCGGAAATTTATTCCAGAATATAAGAGACGACAAAACGTTATTGCTTATTTTTATAGATGCTCTTCACAAATCATAAACTTATTATTTAGATTATTTCAATATCAAAACTATACTTTCTGCCAGTATCAAGCGTCAAAACATGATGTGATTTGTTACGTCGTCACTGCCAATTGGCTGTACCCTAGTACTTACAAAATATTTCTTTCAATTCTTATTCTTTAAGTTGTATTTCATTGTTCGTTTCTGTATTTTAATTTGTAAACAAGACACCTGTTCAAACATCTTATTTTTTTGAGTACTTAAGTCAAAATTTTATTTCAAAAATTGTTATTAACAACACAAATATCATATATAGCTATTGTCGATCTATTGTATTAAAATAAAGATATTTGATTTCGTGAGAATACAGTATATTATTGGATTCAATATTTTGATTTGCTTTAGCTGGAAACCTCTTTATGTGTGAAGTTATCTGTTCAATTGTGTTTCAACGCAACCCGGCACATATGTACATATTTTTTAGTAAATTGCAGACTTCTCATAGTACACGTATGTAACATTCTATTTGAAGAGAATGACTTTTATATAACGCTGAAGAAAAGGAAATTCACAATTTCCATAAGTTGAAATAGCTTATTACTATAACTGGAATAGTACAACTCTCAAACTGAAAGGTCCGATACTTTTCAGTGATATCATAAAGTAATAATTACGTTATGCGAATGGCGTTTATTGTTAAATTACACCATGGTAATGATTGACTGGGGATTGGAACCAGTAATTTAGCCAGTCTGGTCTGTTCTTAAATTAATGTAATTACTGATCAATCTTTAGTTATTAGTATTTTAGAATGCATATATAGATGCCTTCTTATAGTATACACGTAGTGAAGTGTGTCATTTTAACATCAAGATATACCTGGTATACTACCCAAGTTAAACGCCTAAATTGTAATTTTGGTAAAGGCAGAAGGGGTATAACTAATACATCTTAGATTTTTCTCTCCTATTTTGAGGTTCGCAAAAAGACTTTTAATGCCTTGTGGTGACTAAAGCATTACTGGTGGCGAAAGAATGCAAAAGTCCCTTTTATCCTTTAAAGACACTATTGTCCGTCCGTTAGCGAAAGACCGGTTGTTAATGGTACAGAGTTTTGAGCAAAACGTTTTTATTACTGGTATAAAGGAATGTGATCCTAAAATATGGCAATTAATTTGTAGCAAGCACTAGTTGTGTTTCTAAATTGCAAAATATAATTAAGAATAATGCCTTATTATGGAATATTCTCTCGATATGCAGTGGTAATAAAGAATATTCATGTACACCGAAATGATCATTGTTTGATTTTTAAGATAGCAAATTATGGTTTTCAGTCAACATTTTGTTCAATTTTTTCAGAGTTAAGCATTTGAATGTTCGTTTTTAGATGGAGATACAATCATCGTCTCTTTGATGTACATGATGTATGTTAACAACACTAATCACCAAGGAGAAGAAACATGCTGCAAACCCCACAAGCAACATTTATCAATGGATAGCACATTTAAAAATCGAGTAGAAATATGAGTTTCTACATTGTTAGATTGAAGCAGCGGTTGCACAAACTATCTTAATGTCTAATCTACGTTTTATACCGATACAATCGAAATGTAAAGCCTGTTATATCTTTTCTAAAATGTAATACATAGAAACAGTGATCTTCCATTTTCGCGATTGAAATTCCTTTAATGAATTTAGTATCCAATTTTTGCATTCTATGGAAAAGTTTGTAATGTTCTATAGTTGTATCACGATACATGTATTTGTAAAATGTCAATACTCGTGTATAAGTAACTGGTCATAGTAAAGTACATGACATTTATCAAAACACTTTTATATAACAAAAGACAAGCATTTGTCAAAAGACAAAACAAGCCTTTGCCAATAGTCAAAGCACGTGTATTCGTTATTAGTCGAAACTCATTTTTTGTCAATAGTCATTTTAAATGTACATTAAAGATGCCAATCACAAGCGACAAATACTTTTAAGTCTTTTTTGTTTATTTTAGTGATTATTATTTTCGTGCCATGTAAATATAGAAAAAAGGCGAAATTACTATTTTCTTTAAATGATTGTCAGTATTAAACTGAAAATAATTGTAAAATTTACTCAAAACAAACCTGCAAACCGTTTAGTTAAAGGATGTTTTTCAGTGATTGACAGATAATTTTGTATTAATAATCGTAGTTCAACATGTTCTCATAAAATCAACTAAAACATCAATCAATACACGTTCGTAGAATATGATTACCAACAAATAAGTTTCGTCGATGAAAGATGGTAAAATACTGCACGTTTTCCCCTGGGAAATATGAATTACATTAAAGACGGAAATTCTATAGAACGTGTCAATAAGTCCGAGCAAGAATTTGTACAGAATATTGAAGATTATGACGTCTTAAATTATTCAGTTGACCGAACTATATCGTAAAATATATTGTAACAAAGATTCATCATCATCACCACCACCACCACTACCACTACCACTACTACTACAACTATTATTATTATTATAACTATTAATATTATTATAATGATGATTATCATCATCATCGTCTCCTTTTTCTTACTGATCAGTGTCATTTCATCATCATCATAATCATCATCAACATCATCATTATCATCATCAGTAATATCATTATTATCTTCCTTAAAGGCATAATTAACAACATCAGTATCATTAGTATGAATAATGTAATCATTTTACTCCTTTATAATCAAAATAGTTGTACACATAAACTATTTTAAGGTTTTTCAATGTCTTCAATTATCTAAAACTTCATTATGATTACAGCGAGGAATATTTTACGTTGTTATACTGTATATCGGGTAGAAGTCAGTTAAGATATTCAGACTGTCGTTATCTAGTATTACATCTGTTCAAACATTAAATAAACCGTAACAGGAAATTATGGTGAATATGATTTTAGTTATTTGAAGAGGGTTGTTTAAGTTAACGTTTGGTTAAAGACGCCTAAAATAGACACACGACGACTTACTAGCTTAAGCAAGAGGTAGCCCGTCCGTTTTTCTTTACAAGATTCTTTCATAGATGTTGTGAATTAAGAGAGCTATATATAAATTAGTAATACTATTTGATGACTTGCTGAGATTAATTCATCTTGTTTGAAAAGTGTTGTTTTCAAATGTTTTTAAATTGTTGTTAACTTATAGGAGAATAATATGATATCCTAGGTAATTAATGTATATTATAGCCAATTAATCTTTCATGATATATCACAAAAATAATATTAAAACACCAAAGTAAGGTTATTCTATTTCTGTATGAGGCGGGACATCTAATGATAAACTCCTTTGACTTAAATCAAATCGAGTCTTCGAGTATTTCTCAAAGTAGAATTAACTTTACAGAATTGTTTAATTAATTTTGTATTTAATTTTGAAAAGCAATTAGTTTGGATGCATATTTCCAGTTATCGATATATTACTATCTGTATTCTTGCAATTCATATCTTGTCCTTTCTTGTTATTACTTTAATTCTAGCTTTCTATCTATGTATGAAATTGATTTGACTTCATGGCTTTGTTTTAATACAATGTTTGGCTATGACGTTTTAACTTTATCATATCGTTTCTTCATTCATTCCATCTTTTCGGTACAATTTGTCGTATGTCAGCAATGTAAAAACATATATTGCATAGTTCCAATACATTTTAATACTGTATTATTGGTGTATCTTCTGCTAAACAACTAATATTAATTTCAGTTTGAAACCTTCAAATGAATGCAAGTACAAAAATGTGGGATCAACTAAAGATGTTATAAAATTGACGCTTAATGTATGGTGAAAAACATCAATGAAATGTTAAAAATAAATCTGTTTCTTTTGAAATGCGTCACATAATTAATGATTAAGTATTTTAACACAAAAAAGGAACGATGTTCCTTAATCGGTATTAATATCAAAATATAATTAACAATGAATTGTCAAATCTTCTATGTCTGAGGTTTAAAAGAAAAAATGCCTTGTAGATCAGGAAGCAATTAAGACAAACAAGCTTAAAATAGGCTGATATTTGTTTTGCGGGGTTTTGTTGATTGAATTTCTGTTTAGAACTGTTCAAGGGAGTGTACATTGATCGGTTAACGGCACATCTGTGTTGGTGTTGTTTCTTTTCCCTAAGGATACAAATTGTTTTCCATCAGAAACGCCTGCATGCCAGCAATCGTCATTTTTGCATATTGATATTGGCTTGTTTGTCTGTTTGTTTTGTTGGATTTAAATCCCCTTTAAATGACAACGTGATTTTTCAGTTTTATGATGGGGGTAATTGTATAGTTTTTCGATGGAGGAATACCTCAGGTGTACCTCCATGCATCAAGGCACAAACAGGCACCTAAGTAGAAACACAGACTTTCCGTAGGTTAGCCGGATACCTTTCTTACATGCACTGGTTGCGAAGTCACAGTGGTAAAGTTCTTTGAAGGCGGCGACCGCAACCACTTGGCCTAGGAGACCCCGATATGAGCATAAAAGTTTGAAACACGAATCTATTAGAAATGTAATTTTATAAATAATAAAACTGTTAATCAGATATGTCCTCGGCATTTTTTGATACTTTAACGTTTCAAGGCAATAACCTGCCTTTTTAATTTCTTGCCTTGTGGCATAATTGTGACAATCTTAAAATAGAGAGACAAAGAAATGTCATTCGAGTTTGATGTTGTCATTTATGGCAGAATATCTCTATAATAATCATCCGGCTGGAGAGGTTTAGCAATTATAATGTCAGAGAAATGTCAAAGAGTCAGGAATTTCTGTTAGAATATCAGGCGAATGAAAGGTCATTTGATTTTTAAAGACAAAACTAATTTGATGCTTGTATGTTTTTACGCATTGTGATCAACCTTAAATTTATTAATATTGTCGCTGTTAAATGTTCCATTGAAATCGGTAAATATTTGCTCTGAACATGGTGATCACGTGGTCAGCCACCCTGATAATTACATCCCGCCATGTCTTCAATGTTTGGTTTGAACAACTATTATTAACAGTTGCAGGCTAGCATATGTTTAAAGTTTGGTGGTGACTTGTAATGTATGCGTCGCTCTTAGTGGTTCAGGATTATCTTTTAAAGAATTGAACGTAATTACAAATATGAAACTGTATTGCTCAACGATCTTCATAATTTTGTTAAATTAATCAATGTAATTTGATGTCTTCCTGTAATCTTTGCACAAAGAGAACGGACATACAAACCAGCTTCAGTTTACAACACCTTTGTGGATTTTTCTTTTTATGAAACATTAAACGTTTGAAATATTAAGTTTTAACTCCATTCATGTATTCAGCATATATACACATGCATTTTTTTTCGCCAATTACATTTTAGACTCTGTTAAAATTCATTCAAAGAGTATTATTTATTTACATAAACATGTATATAATGCAATTTCTGTAAGGCTAGTAGTAAACAAGTTGTACTTGTTCTAGAATCACTAAAATTATATCCATGAATAATTCTATATTCATAGTTAACCTTTATATTATTGTTTATACACTTTTAATCTATAGACTATGTAGTTTAGCATGTATCGTATTTAATTTGAAGTATATAATTTTAGAATTCCATTTTTAATAGTTTATTACTAAAATTTGAATTTGATACAATTAGTACCGTTTATACAGTCACACGAAAACCTTATGCTTAATGTCTGATGTTTTTAATGCAATGCAAATAATTAAAAATGGTTAATAGATATAATAGAGAAAATAAGAATCCCTAAAGAAGGTCCAACACAACACTTTTGAAAATGTTGCAGGCTCGGTTTGATTGAGCCTGTTCATGGACGGTACTGTAAAGTGCAAACTACCGTCCACGCCCCCTAGCACCGGCTTAAGCAGAATTCAACATTTAAACATGAAATGGTGAAATTTTGAATTTAGAAACATCCGCAGATGTGTTCATACGGCGGTTATCATGGAACCTTCAACGTGACACTCCCGTGCCATTCCATGAAAAGCGGCGTATTGTCCCCAAGTAATAGAAAGTATATTATATATATCTGTAATATTTCAATCACCTTCCGAGATCAGACTTCTTCCTTCTTAATTACAGTATTTATCTGAAGCTTTTATTTGTTGGTTTATGCGTTCTTTAGCCTATAATTGTTTTTTTAATATAAAAAAATTCTTTTATGTAACGGTATAACATTTTAATGGAATTGTTACTGGCATGCGAGCAGTTCCCGTACAAAAATCATAGTTACTTAAGCATTATTTTTTATTACGCTCACTCACCAAAATTTGAATGTTACACGTCAATATTCGGCTCGTCACACAAATCATGGAAATTCCATCATGTTCTAAACATAGAATAACCCTTACTTATGAGGCCTCATATGGGGTACCGAAATTATCCATTATTTTGTATGAAGAGAAATAGTGCCCGTACATAAAATCTAAACCATTATAATTATACAATTTTATTATATCGGACCTATTTTTCATTTACAATTGTTGAACAGACCATTATCTAAGAGATAAATAGATGTAATTCAGGAAATAGAGCGTAGACTAAACGCGGGTATCTATTACCCGGTACCGTTATCCCAACGCATTCACATGCAATATAGCATGTTTGTATGCATGATATTTTACGCATCAAAGCCATAAAATTATTATATATAGTAATATTGGTCAACATTCTGATAATTAAACAAGTTTACATCACATTGCCTACTTATTTGTAAACAGGTGGTATTAGTGGAAAACCCTTTAACAAGCCTCACGTGTAAGTATTTTTGCGCATGCGCGCAAGGACGGAATCCCCCAGAGAAAACAAGGTCACGTTCTGACGACGCACAGGTGAAAGTGATTTAAAATGAGAATTTATACACGTACTGCCGAACTGACACTTAGATTTTGTCTCGTTTATGTATCTGCTTGATTTGAAATGAATTTTTGTAGAATGCAAGTAAAAATCAAGCGTTTAAATGAAAAATACGGGTACTGCTTCTGTACGGGAACTGCTCGCATGCCAGTATCGTTTATTTACTTAAGTTCGCTGATATTGTTATGAAATCTAATACTAATACAATTTGTAATCATTACATCATATTTATATGAACAGTAAAAGGACTGAAATAGAATATAAAAAAGGTTTAAAAATAAATTATAGATAAAATGCTTAAAATAGTAAGAAATGTAGATTCCATAATTGAAACTAAAAAAGACGTTTTTGATGTAGAAATGCAATTTTTTTCAAATATCAAATGAGTGTAATCAAGTTTATCTTATAATTTGTGTTTGAATACTTTGTATGCATTGATCATATATATGCAAAAAGTTACACAATGCCTCAGGAATCCATATCAAATAATTCATTTAGAAATGTCAAAGAGGCTCAATCAAACTTGGCCTCAAACACGATTTAATTTTGCCTTGTTTGGCTTTCTCTAGGGATTTTTTTATCTTTTTGCCGAATAAACAGCTCATAGATATTCTTCTATATGGCGAATGGAATTGTTTTTGAATCCGTAACATGGTATAACAAATTCAAAGCTTTTGTGAAAAAGAAAGCATTTTTGATGCATAATAGGCCTTTAAGGATATTATTATCATTAGTTCATTGTTATCATTATCTAATTTATTATTAATGTTGGTTGATACTGTCAAAATATAAGGAAGAATGCAATGAAGAAATATATAAAAAGTGTACTTTGGCACAGAGGTGACATGTGTGTTATTTATCTCATGCGCACGAGATACTTTGTCGTGCGCACGAGTAGCTAAGTGGTGAGCATGTTATTATAAAGTTGTGCTCCCAAATTATGTGGTGCGCACGAGTTACTAAGTCGTGCGCACGAGATAATTAAGTGGTGCGCATGATACATTAGGTTTGGTCCTTATGTCTGTGTTGTAATACTCTCTTCGTGTGAGTTTTTTTTGTTCAATTTTGTTTAAACGCTACTCAGGACACATGTCATACGGTTATAGTAAATAGAAGGTCATTTGTAACATTGTACACATATGTAGCAATCTATTTTTAGACACGCCATTTACGTTTTGTTGTTGACAAGGTTATTCACAATCCCCACAAGCTGAAATAGCTTAATACTATAGCTGCAAACTCTCAAAATAAAACGTCCGATACTTTTCATTGATAACATAAAATAATAATTACCTTATGTGTACGCCGTTTATTGTTAAATTACACCACGGTAATGATTGATTGGGGATTGTAACCGGTAATTTAGCCAGAGATACTTGCCTGTTCTTGAGATAGTGTGATTACTGAAAAGAGCATATATCTTTAGATGATAGTTTATGGAATGCATATATAACTAGTTGTGAATTGTAAAAAGACAATTATATATCTTAAACAAAATAATTCAATTATTATTTTACGGGTTTATTGTCTAAATAATTATTTAATGCCTATAAGATTTTTTTTCATTTTCGGAAAAATTAATATATTTTTACATCTTAGCTTTTATTTTGCTTCTCAACGAGACTCTATAATCCATATGGCGACTTAAGCTTAACTTGTAATGACAGATGCGAGTACGGCTTTTAAAAAGGTTTTACAAGAATTAAATGCATGCAGGCCAAAATAAAAAGAAAAATTAAATAGAAAAATAAATAAAAAAGGAGAGAAAAAACAAAGCAGGAAGATTTTATTACTGGTTCAAAGAAAATTGATTCTCAAATATGACAGAAAAATGGATATTATTTTATAATTGCAAAATAAATTTACGAAAAACGCCTTGTAAGGGAATATTTTTACCATATGCAGTGGTAATAAAGACGGTTCATGTAAACCGGAATGATCTTTGCTTAATAAAATAGCAAATAATGGTAGATATATGAGTTTCTATGTTGTTAGATAAAACAGCAGTTGCACAAACTATCTTAATGTTTAATCTACGTTTTATACCGATATCATCTAAATGTTAAGCCCGTAATTTCTTTGACAAAATGTTACACTTAGAAACAGTGACATTTCGCGGTTGGATTCCCTTTAATGAACTTGGTATCCACTTTTTGCCTTATACGGAAATGTTTGTTTTTGTTAAATCGCGATATATGTATTTGTCAAAAGTCACACTCGTGTATATGCTTCTTGTCAAGATAAATGTACATGTCATTGATCAAAGCACGTTATAAGTCAAATCTCCTTTTTTGTCAATAGTCATGTTAAAAGAACAGTAGCAATGTCAATCACAAGCAACAAATATCTTTAAGTATGTTGTGTTATACCTTCTTTTTTAAATTTTAATAAGTATTTAGTATTTACTTTCTTGGTATGTAAATCTCGAAAAAGTCGACATTACTATTTTCTCAAAATGATAGTAAGTATTAAATAAAAAAGCCAAACTTTTTTTCAGATTTCTTACAAATTATTCTAACTCGAAATCTCAGCCTTCGATCTTCATTTCGTTGAAGGATTTTTTTCTCTAAAATTCTTGGATAGTGATTGACAGATGATTTTGTATTAATAATCAAGGTTCGACATGTTCTCATAAAATCAACTAAACATCAATCAATACACATTCGTACAAAATGATTACAAACAAATAAGTTTCGTTGATGAAAGATGAAATATACTGCACGTTTTCCCTTGGGAAATATGAATTGTATTTAAGACGGAAATTTTATAGAACGTGTCAATAAGTCCGAGCAAGAATTTGTACAGAATATTGAAGATTATGACGTCTTAAAATATTCAGTTGACCGAACTATATCGTAAAGTATAATGTAACAAAGATTCATCATCATCATCATCATCATCATCATGATCATCATTATCATCATCATCATCATCACATCACCACCACCACCACGATTACCAGTACCACTACTAGTACTACTACTACTACTACTACTACTACTACTATTATCATTACTGTTAATATTATTTTAATGATGTTATTTCATCATCATCAGCATCATTATAATCATCATCATCAACATCATCATCATCATCATAACCATCATCAGTAATATCATTATAATCTTCTTTAAAGGCATAATTAACAGGATTAGTATGAATTATGTAATCATTTTATTCTTTTTTAATCAACATAGATGTACACATAAACTATTAGTATGAATTATGTAATCATTTTATTCTTTTTTAATCAACATAGATGTACACATTAACTTTTTTAAGGTTTTGAAATGTCTTCATTTATCAAAACTTTCATTATGATTACAGCGAGGAATATTTTACGTTGTTATACTGTATATAGGGTAGAAGTTAGTTAAGATATTCAGACTTTCGTTATCTAGTATTACATCTGTTCAAACATTAAATAAACTGTAACAGGAAATTGTGGTAAAGATGATTGTAATTATTTGAAGAGGTTTTTTAAGTTAACGTTTGGTTAAAGACGCCTAAAATAGACATATGGCGACTTACTAGCTTGAGCAAATGGCAGCCCGTCCAGTTTCAAGGTTCTTTAATTAAGAGAGCTGTATATAAAATAGTAATACTATTTGATGACTTGCTGAGATTAATTCATCTTGTTTGAAAAGTGTTGTTTTCAAATGTTTTGAAATTGTTGTTAACTTATAGGAGAATAATATGATATCCTAGGGAATTAATGCATATTATAGCCAATTTATCCTTCATGATATATCACAAACATAATATTAAAACACCAATATTACGGTTATATTATTTCTGTATGAGGAGGAACATCTAATAATAAACTCCTTAGATCTGACTTAAATCAAATTGAGTCTTCGAATATTTCTCAAAGTAGAATTAACTTTACAGAGTTGTTTTACTAACTTTGTTTTTCATAATGAATAGCAATTAGTTTGGATGCCTATTTCCAGTTATCGATATATTACTATCTGTATTCTTGCAATGCATATCTTGCCCTTTCTTGTTATTATTTTCATTGTAGCTTTTTGTCTATGTTTTATATGGATTTGACTTAATGGTTTTGTTTAAATACAATATTAGGGTATGACGTTTTAACTTTATAATCTTTATTAATTCCTTCTTTTCGGAACAATTTATCTTATGTCAGCAATGTAAAAACATATATTGCATAGTTCCAATACGTTTTAATACTCTATTATTGGTGTATCTTCTACAAAACAACTAATATTAATTTCAGTTTGAAACCTTCAAAAGAATGCAAGTACAAACATGTGGGTTCAACTAAAGATGGTGTATAATAGACGCTTAATGTATGGTGAAAAAAAAACACAATGAAATGTTAAAAATAAATCTGTTTCTTTTGAGTTGCGCCACATAATGAATGTAAAAGTATTTTAACACAAAAAAGGAAGAGAAGATGTTCCTTAATCGGTATTAAAATCGAAATACTATAAGCAATGAATTGTCAAATCTTTTACATGTATATATGAGGTTTAAAATAAAATCGCCTAATAGATCAGGAGGCAATTAAGACAAACAAGCTTAAAATAGGCTGATATTTGTTTTGCGGGGTTTTGTTGATTGACTTTCTGTTTAGAACTGTATAAGGCAGTGTACATTGATCGGTAAAAGGCAAATCTGTGTTGGTGTTGTTTCTTTTCCCTAAGGATACATATTGTTTCTATCAGAAACGCCTGCATGCCAGCAATCATCATTTTTGCATATTGATATGCTTGTTTGTCTGTTAGCTTTGTTGGATTTAAATCCCCTTCAAATGACAACGCCATTTTCCAGTTTTACGATGGATGTAATTGTATAGTTTTTTGATGGAGGAATACCTCAGGCGTACCTGACCACGCATTAAGTTACAAGCAGAAACCTGAGTAGAAACACTGACTTTCCGTTAGTTAGCCGGACACTCTGGGTGCAAACTCAGAGGGGTCAAGTTATTTGAATGCGGCGACCGTAACCACTTGGCATAAGAGACACCCGATATCAGTATGAAACTTTGAAACACGAATCTATCCAAAGAATGTAATTCTATAACTTATAAAAGCTGTAAATAATATATGTCCTCGGCATTTTATGATTAACTTACGCTTCAACACAATAACCTGTTTTTTTTAATTTCTTGCATTGCGTCATAATTGTGACAATCTTGAAATAGACAGAACAAAGTTTCATTGCGATTTTGATGTTGTCATTTATGGCAGAATATTTCTATAATAATGATCCGGCTTGAGAGTTTTAGCAATTATAATGTCAAAGAGTCAGGAATTTCTGTGAGAATATCAGGCGAATGAAATATCAAATAATTTGTTTAGACAAAATATATTTGATAACTGCATATTTTACGCTTTGTTATCAACTTTTATTAATACTGAATACATGACGAACAAAAGAAACAACAAAATTTCAAAAGTTTGGCATTGCACTCATTAAAATGCACTGTTTTAGTAAATCTTAGCTAAATTCTTACTTCCCAAAATTTCCTTACATTGTTTAACACTGGGTTAATGAACTCTATTGATAGTGGACCTGCTTCTGAAAATATGTTTTATTGTAAGGTTATATATTATTCAAAACATTCTTCTTCATAATGAATTTCGTTTTAATATTTGCAAAAAGGGTGATCCCTCGGAAGCATAAATCACAACAAAAATTGTATGAAAACTGCAGACTCGGTTTGATTGAGTCTGTACATGTGGGATAAAGAAACAGAAAAATATATATAAAAAAACTGAAGTAAAGTAACGGGCAACTTTTAACGGCTGCCACTTGACATATGTTGTTGGGATTTAACTATCTGAAACAAAGGTGATCCATAGGAAGCATTTGCAACAAGAAATTACATTGAAAAGTTGAAAAAGAAATTTGTCAATCATACGACATAGTTGCGGTGGTTATAACAGTGGTAAGATTAAATTTTGGAGAAACGAAGACATTGTGTCAAACATGCAGCGACAATAAGGGATTTTTTACAGAGTATACAATGTTTACGTCATTTACTAACAAATTAATATTCATATCTTTAGAAGACATAATTATATGCGCTCTCGAGCTCATTTCTAGTTTGAGAAATCGTGATATTCATCTCGCAACATCTGAATGACATACATCATATCGTTTTGAGAGAATTATCTCTCTCACTCACTTATAAATTCTGATTCTATTTGATTTCTAAGCAGAATCACACACGAGTAACCTATGTATCAAAACACATTTCAATCACGGAAACAAAAGAAGGGTGCATGTGACGTGTAATTGATATTTGACAAATTTGAGTTACATAATATTGTTGAGAGAGTTATTGCAAAAAATGGTTGAGCCTATAAAATGTTGGCCGTCCTGATTCCTGTACGACGTATATAATAAAATTCAGACAAAAATTATTTTCTAAAGTTACCATAGAATCTGTTTAACCGTTGTTTTATTTAATGTATTGAAATAAACATTTTAAGCGTAACAACCTTTTTAGTTTTTTCACTTAACTTTGATTCACGAAGTTAACAATCTCCAATTTTTTCCATTGTAGATCTTGTAATTTATTTTAAGAGCATTGTAGATCTTGTATTTTATTCTAAGAGCATGACATGTTAAGATAATTTCAATGCAGTTTATGATTTATCTATATGACTGTCTGAAACTGCACCACACGTTTTTGATTCGATACTTCCCCGATGGAGCCGGACTTGTATTCTGTGGCAAAGGTTCAAATCATGTTCTGAATGTAGATTAAAAAAAGGCCTACACTAGAATATTGTATCTTTGTGTCATCTCTAATGGCTACGCCCATGATATTAAAGATACTTGCTATTTTTAGTTAAGTCTTTTAATGTCTGAAATTGTTCCAGTCAAATATCTTAATGATACCAGTGCTACATAACTTTCCACTGTACCTGTTAAATGTTCCATTGCAATCTTAAAATATTGGCTTGGAACATGAGGATCACGTGATCAACCACCATGATAATTAAACATAGACATGTCTACGGTGTTGGATTTGAATACCTATCATTTACACCTGTAGGCTAGCATATGTTTTAAGTTTGGTAGTTACTTGTGATGCATGCATCGGCTTTAGTGGTTCAGACGGACTTACACAGTTCAATGAACTAAATATGAATTGAGCGAAATAACAATTATGAAACTCTAAATCTATTGTTCAACAATAGTTATGTCTAATGTGAAACACGACAAACAAACGTTGATCGTCTTGTTATCTTTGCACAAAGATTAGAAATAAACCAGCTACAGTTTACAACACTTTGTGTTGGTTTTTTCTATTTTGAAACATTAAACGTTTGAAGCATTATTAAATATTGAATCAATTTTAATTCAATTTATCTATTCAACATATAAACAAATGCATCTGTTTCGCCTAAAAACTGTTAGACTCTGTTGTATGCATTGAAAAAGCATGTTTTATTTACATACACACATACATAATGTAATCTTTGTATTATGTAATTGAATATTTAAGATGGATGATACTGTCAACATATAAGGGAGAATGCAATGTAGAAATATATAAAAGTGTACTTTGGCACAGAGGTGGCATGTGTGTTATTTATCTCATGCGCACGAAATACTATGTCGTGTGCACGAGTAACTACATGTAAGTAGTGCGCATGTGCTTCAAAGATACTATATGGTGCGCAGGAGTAACTAAGTCGTGCGCACGAGATAATTAAGTGGTGCGCACGATACATTAGGTTTGTACTTTACGTCTGTGTTGTAATACTCTCTTTGTGTGAGGTTATTTGTTCAATTTTGTTTAAACGCTACTCAGCACACATGTCATCGCAAAAACGGTTATGGTAAATTGAAGTCTATTTATAACCTAGTACACACATATGTAGCAATCTATTTTCAAACATGTCATTTACGTTTCGTTGTTGAAAAGATAACTCACAATAGCTTAGTACTATAGCTGCAAACTCTCAAAATAAAACGTCCGATACTTTTCAATGAAAGCAAAAAATAATAATTACGTTATGTGTACGGCGTTTATTGTTGAATTACACCATGGTAATGATTGACTGGGGATTGGAACCGGTAATTTAGCCAGAGATACTTGCCTGTTCTAGCGATAATGTAATTAGTGTTAAGAGCATATATCTTTAGATAATGGTTTTATGGAATGCATATATAGCAAGTTGTGAATTGTAAAAACACAATTATATATTTTAAACAAAATAATTCAATTATTATTTTTCGGGTTTATTGTCTAAATAATTAATAAATGCCTAAAAGAAATTACTAAATAGTATATTTATACATCTTAGATTTTATTTTTTTTCTCAACGAGACTCTATAATCCATACGGCGACTGAAGCTTTACTAGTAATGACAAATTTGAGTACAGCTTTAAAAAAAAGTTTTACAAGAATTAAATGCATGCAGGCCAAAAAGAAAAAAAGTTAAATAAAAATATAAATAAAAAGGAGAGAAAAAAAACAAAGCAAGAAAATCTTATTACTGGTTCAAAGAAAATTGATTCTCAAATATGACAATGAATTTGTTAGAAACATGGATTGCAAAAATAAATTACGAAAAACGCCTTGTACGGGAATATTTTTACCGTTATTTTTGCAGTGGT
Organism: Ruditapes philippinarum; assembly: GCF_026571515.1. Classification (NCBI taxonomy): domain Eukaryota; kingdom Metazoa; phylum Mollusca; class Bivalvia; order Venerida; family Veneridae; genus Ruditapes; species Ruditapes philippinarum. Next base: position 73,897 of record NW_026864948.1, on the reverse strand, counting down.
AATAAAGGCAATTCATGTAAACCGAAATTATCTTTGCTTGATTTTAAAGATAGCAAATTATGGTTTTCAGTTAAAATTTTGTTAAATTGTTTAAAAATTAATTTAGACTGAACGTTTGATTTTAGATGGAGATACAATTATCGTCCCTTTAATGTATGTTAACGACACTCGTCATCAAGGACAGAACAATGCTGCAAACCCCACAAACAACATTTATCAATGAAAAGCACGTTTCAAAATCGAGTAGATATTTTGTTTCTATGTTGTAAGATAAAACAGCGGTTGCACAAACTATCTTAATGTTTAATCTACGTTTTATACCGCTACGATCTAAATGTAATGCCCGTTATATCTTTGACAAAATGTTACACTTAGAAACAGTGACATTTCGCGATTGGATTCCCTTTAATGAACTTGGATTCCAATTTTTGCCTTTTATGGAAATGTTTGTTTTGTTAAATCGCGATATATGTATTTGTCAAAAGTCAACACTCGTATATATGGTTCTTGTCAAGATAAATGTACATGACATTGATAAGAGCACGTTATAAGTCAAATCTCCTTTTTTGTCAATAGTCATTTTAAAAGAACAGTAGCAATGTCAATCACAAGCAACAAATAACTTTAAGTATGTTGTGTAATACTTTCTTTTTTAAACTTTAATAAGTATTTATTATTCACTTTCTTGGTATGTCAATAAGAAAAAGTCGACACTACTATTTTTCTCAAAATGATAGTAAGTATTTATTAAAAAAAAGCCAAATATTTTTCAGATTCGTTACACATTATTCTGACTCAAAATATCAGCATTTGATCTTCTTTAAGTTAAAGGATTTTTTCCTCTCAAATTCTTGGATATTGACTGACAGATAATGATGTATTAATAATCAATGTTCGACATGTTCTTATAAAATCAACTAAAACATCAATCAATACGCATTCGTAGAATATGATTACCAGAAATAAGTTTCGTTGATGAAAGATGGAAATATAGTACCATTTTCCCGTGGGAAATATGAATTACATTGAAGACGGAAACTATTTTAGAACGTGTCAAAAGTCCGAGGAAGAATTTGTACAGAATATTAAAGATTATTTCGTTTTGATTTATTCACTTGATCGAACTATATCGTATTGTATATTGTTGCGAAACATTATCTTTGTTAATATCATCATTATTAATTACATATTTATCATCATTATAACTATCATCATCATCATCATCATCATCATCATCATCATCATCATCATCATCATCAAAAACAACAACAATAACATCATCAGTATCAAGATTGAAATGATATGAAATAATCTGTATCTTGAAATGCGTCACATTATTAATGTAAAAGTATTTTAACATCAAAAAGAGGAACGGTGTTTTTTTAATCGGTATTAAAATCGAAATAATTTCAGTCTCGAATTGACCGATTTACTTTGCCTGAGGTGTTACAGAAAATACTCTCATAGATCAGGAGGCAATTATATAATAAGACAAACAAGCCTTTAATAGGCCGGTATTTGTTTTGGGGGGTTTTGTTGATTGAATTTCTGTTTAAAACTGTTCAACTGTGTACATTGATCGGTATACGGCACATCTGTCTTGATCCCTTAGGAAACATATTGTTTTCCAACTGAAACGCCTGTAAATGTCAGCAAGCATCGATAACTGTTTTGTACATTGATATCAGCTTGCAATTGTTTGTTTGTTTTGTTTGATTTAAAATCATATCAGCCTTTTTGATGATATATTTTTAAGTTTTCTAATTTTACAGTGGAGGTGACTTTCTAGCTTTACGGTGGAGACATCTGGTGTACCTACATGCGTTAATTCAGGCACAAGTGGGCACCCGAATAGAGACACCGATCTCACCGTAAGCTAGCAAGATACCTAGTATATATGGCAGAGGCAAGTTCTTTGAATTTGGCGACCTAAAGGCGACCTATTGCAGCTGATATCAGCTTGAATCGTTGAATCATGAAGCTATTACAGTTTTATTTTATGCTTAATCAGTGGATTACTGATTTATCCGTGCAAATTATATTTGATAATTTCAGATTGAAAATTATGTCAGACTTTTTCCCCTACTAGAATGGTTTGTTTTTATTATTAAAACGAGCGATCATTCATATCTTTTTAATTAAATGAATAATATCACCGCCATTTAACGTTGATCGTCGAACTTATTTTTCAGCCAAGACTTTTGTATTTAATGAGAAATTCCGTCTCAATGGGGAAAACAGATTTTAAAATTTACGTTAATATTATGATTATTTCGTTTTAACTTATTTTTAAGCATAAAATAAAAAGAAAATTTGTTTGTTTGTTGTGTAAGATGTAATTTTATTTCATCTCGTGAACTTAAAAAAAGTATTGTTACGCCACTCGTGAGAAAACTGTTTTTAAAGCCCATTCGATGAAATAAAATTTCATCTTATACACAAACAAACAAATATCCTCTATATAATCGCACAACTTATAAAATTTGTAAATGATATATGCCCTCAGCCCAATAACCTGCTTATTTTAATGTTTCATGGTACTACCTATTGTGACATTATTGCAAATATTTAAAGTAGAAAGAAATAGTGTCATTACGAGCTAAATATTGACATTTATTAATGCCAGAATATTTCTGTTATACTGATGCGGTTTAAGAGGTTTAGCCGTTATAATGTCAGAGAATGTCAAAGAGTTAAACAAATCTGTAGTAATATCAGGCACATAAAAGGTCAGATAATTTTTATGCACAAAACTAATTCGACTATTGCATCTTAACACGTAATTTCACTTTATAAGAACTATTTCCTAAAGAAGAAGAAATTTTAAAACAGCGATTTAGTATTAAATTTACCAAATTTTTAATGCAATTTTTTACAGTATGAATATACAATTTACTAGCCATTTATTTGAATATTATTTCTAATCTCTAAAATATACTATTAAATAAAATGTAAAGAATAGTAAGAAAATTAGATTCCATAATTGAAATTAAAAAAATGATTGCTGTGAAATGGAGAAATACGTTTTCTCCAATATGAAAGTGCAAAGAAGTTTTAAATGGTAGTATTCTTGTATGCATTGATCATATATATGCAAAAAAGACATATAATACCCAATAAATCCATATCAATTAATTTCTTTAGAAATGTGTGTAGTAATGTTTAAATAATGAATTAAGAACATAATGAGTGTTTAACAACTGAAGAAGTAAGCACTTAATATTTACAGTTATGTGTCTTAAAGGTTACAAAATGTAAACAAAATAGTATTATGACTTCCATACAAAAAACAAAATTTAATTTTTTTTAAAGCTTTTGTGAATTAAAAATGATAGCATTTCTGAGACTAAATAAGTCTTTTAGGAGATTATTATTATTATTATCATTATTATTATTATTATTATTATTATTATTATTATTATTATCTGTTTGAACATTTAAGGTGCATGATACTGTCAAAATGTAAAGGGAAAGGCAATATAGAAATATGAAGAAAACTACTAAAATAGAAAATTCGCAAAATTATTCTAGCATAAATGGAACATTTAGTGCTTTTTTTTGACAGAATTTTAATTGCTAATTAATGGATTTTAACAAAGCAGAAACTCACAAATTCTATCGACACAAAACAAGTTCCTTCACTTTTATCAGCCGAAAGAAAATCAAGCCATTCTTTCGGTTTTAAACGTCAAATTTCTCTTCTAAGTTACCAATTATGAACTTACAAATATCCGTCGTCTTAGTTTTGTTAAATAATTAAAGAACGTATTTACGAATATATTAAATAGATAAACAATAGCCATTATTTATAATGTGTTATTTATAATAAAAATATGGCACTAAACATTATTTTCACAAAGAAATATAAAGCGTATTTATCAATTTAAACAACAAAAAGGTAACATTTTATCATATTAATTTTGTGCTATCATGTTTTTAAGTTCATCGGAGGTTAATCTGAATGACAGATATTTGTTTACATTGACAACTGTCCGTTTCTTTGAAAGGGTGGTAACCAAGATTAACGGAGATGTATATACGTCGTATTTTCGACAGAGGTACTTTGTTGCTGCTCGCCATTATGCGATAAAGACCCTCGATGTATACTGTTAATACTGTTTTGGCAAATTTACAAAATCGTCCATTAATTTGTTAATTCTTGTTGACCGGGCCCTTTATAATATATTGCGCATAGGTAAAACCGGGCTTTAACAATAGCGTACATGGATTTGGTCCCGTTAAGACATGGGCAAAAGAGGGGAAAATAGCCGATTGTATGATATAATATGTATTATCGTATTCAATTAAGGTTTACGTCTGTGTTGTAATACTCTCTTTGTGTCAATTTTGTTTAAACGCTACCTGGCACACTTGTACTCGCAAATACGTTTCTGGTAGATTGAAGCTTATAGCATTCCATTTGCCGACAATGACATTTAGGTTTCGTTGCATAAAAGGTAATTCACAATTCCCACAAGCTGAAATAGCTGAAAACTATATCATCAAAAGTACTACTCTCAACATGAAACGTCCGATACTTTTCAATGATAACATAAAATGATAATTACGTTATGTGTATGGCGTTTATTGTTGAATTAAACCCTGGTTATGATTGACTGGGGATTGGAACCGGTAATTTTGCAAGAGATACTGGTCTAGAGATAATGTTATTACTGAAAAGAGCATATATCTTTAGATAGTAGTTTTATAGAATGCATTTACGGTTGCCCTTTTATAGTATATATTATGCAAGACAACAATTTTATATATAACAACTTATATAATTTTATTTTTATTTTTCCAGTTTAATGTCTTAATTACTATTCTATGTCTAGAACAAATTAATTTATTCATACATCTTAGATTATTTATTTTTTGCCTCACACGGAGACTCAATAATTATATCCATAGCTTTACTAGTGATGGAAGCATTCAAGTATGCCTTCAAGTAAAAAATCGTCAGTCCATAAGGGAAAAATTGGTTAAACTTACCTCAAATGTATGCAGGAAACAAATTTAAAGCATAAATATTTTATCACTGGTAAAAAGAAAGTTAATTCTAAAATATGACAATGAATTTGTTAGAAACATGGATTTTATTTCAAATTTGCAAAATAGAATTACGAATAACGCCTTGTAAGGGAATACTTTTTCCATATGCTGATAATAAAGAATATTCATTTACACCGAAAGGTGCATTGCTTAATTTAAAAGATAGCAAATAATGTTTTGTTCATTTTTTACATTTAAACAGTTTGAATGTTTGTTTTTAGAAGGAGATACAATCACGGTCCCTTTGATGTATGTTAACAAACACAACGTCATTAAGAGGAGGAGAAACATGTTGCAAATCCTATATGCATCATTCATCAATTAATAGCACGTCTGTGAATCGAGTTAAAATAAGAGTTTCTATGTATTAGATTGAAGCATCGGTTGTTCAAATTATCTTAATGTTTAATCTACGTTTATCTGTGATACGATCGAAATAAGGCCTGTTATATCTTTATCAGAATGATATTATTACAAACACTGATCTTCCACACATCTAATACATATGTCAATTGGTCAAAGTAAGTGTAAATGACATTTATGAGAGCAGGTTTATATGTCAATAATCAAAACACCCATGTTTGTCGATAGTAAAAGCACGTGTATTCGTCATTACTCCAAAATCATTATTTGTTTCTAAATATTTCAAAAGCACACTTACTATGCCAATTACATGTTAGCAACTTGAATTTGAAATGTTTATTTTCTTGATGTAGATATAGAAAAAACGTCGAAATGACTATTTTTTTTCAAAATGATAAATAAAAGAAGTAACTAAAATTAATTATGTATAAGCCAAATAGTGTTTTTAGATTTCACATTATTATTACTCAAAGATCGAACTCACATTCAGTCTGTAACTTTTTTCAGACCAAGATAACTGGGAAATTTATCTTTTTTGGGAGAAAAAGAGAGAACAAATAGAAGAAAAAAAGAACACCAAGCAAACCGTTTAAGTTCAGGCATTTTTTCAGAACTTTCGATAGTGATTGACAGATTATTTTGTGTTAAGAATCCAAGGTCAGCATGTTTCTCATAAAATCAAATAAAACATCAATCAATACGCATTCATAGAATATGATTACCCGAAATAAGTTTCGGCGATGAAGGACGGAAATACACTGCACATTTTTCTCCTGGGAAATAAGAACCGCATTCAAAACGGAAACTTTATAGAACGTGTCAATAAGTCTGAGCAAGAAGTTGAACAGAATATTCAAGATTATTTCATTTTGAATTACTCACAAAAAAATGTTTTAATTCCAGTTGTATCGTGGCTAAATTGATCAAATGATATGCTATCATATATTTTAACAGTATCTTATTTTAATATCATCATCATTAACACGAAAATATTATCATTATTATTATTATTATTATTATTATTATTATTATTATCATTTATAATCTACATCATCATGATCCTTTTCATCCTCATCATCATTTATCATCATCGTCATCATTATCAACATCAGTATCAACATTATTGTTATTTTACATATTATCATAATTATCTTTATCATCAGATTATTGTTGTCATTTGTTTAGTTTTTGCTTTTTTGATAAAAAAAATTGTACAAACAAACTATTATAAGTTATTCAAATGATATCCTATCGTATATTTTAACAGTATCTTATTTTAATATCATCATCATTAACACGAAAATATTATTATTATTATTATTATTATTATTATTTATAAATCTACATCATCATGATCCTTTCATCCTCATCATTATTTATCATCATCGTCATCATTATTCAACCATCAGTATCAACATTATTGTTATTTTACATATTATCAAATTATCTTCATCATCAGATTATTGTTGTCATTTGTTTTGTTTTTGGCTTTTTTGATTAAAAAAATTGTAACAAACAAACTATTATAAGTTATTCAAATGTCCTCTTTAGGTTGTTGTATTATAAATGTCAATTATAATATTTCAGACTGTCATTTTTGTTACCGTTACATCTGTTCCAATATTTTTAATAAACTGTGACAGGAAAAATTATGATAAACATGATTTTATTGAAATTGAAAAGGTTTGGTGTAAATTTTCTTTTGGGTTATGCTGCCTGAAAAGCCATTGGGCAAACTTACTTGATTAACCTAGTACATACTTCAGTTGGCCGTCCGTACGTTTTTTGATATCAAATTTGCTTTTATATAATGTAGGGATTTAAGAGAGCAATATATTAAAGGTAAAACATAAGACTTTTTTAAGATTAAATTTATCATCAGTTTAAATTAGTTTTTAAAGTGATGTTTCAAATGTTTAAGATTGTTGTTAACAAACAGGAGAACATATGATATCCTAGGTAGTCTTTGTTTATGTATTTTATATAGGGTTAAACGCACGTTTTTCCGTGTTATAAACGTCTGCCGAGTCCCGAGGAACGGTTGGTGGCCCGAGCCCGGTAGGGCCGGGGCTCCAACAGTTCCGATCGGGGACTCTGCAGACTTATATAACACGAAATAAACGTGCGTTGACGCTATTATAGCATAAAATTTTCAAAACAAATTCGTGATGTTATAGTTTTATACAAAACACAATTACATTAAATTCTTGTGCTTGGACGGTATTTATCCAATTCTATGTTTTACGTATCAGTTTTTTTTTTCCGGGGGGCCAACAACTTGAAAAATTCTCGGAACCAAACGAAATTTTGAAATTTTTTTAAATTGATTTAACAAAGCTTGGTTTGGAGATTTATTATTCTCAAGAAAAAAATAAAACGTTACGTTACTCTACCTCTACCCAAGACAAAACATGACCCTCAGAATTCTTAGAATGATTTCAGATTGACGGTAGAAAAAAGATCAGTGACGTTCAGAATCGGGTTTTTTTTTCAAGCAAACAAGTTTATAAAAAAATCAGGCACTAAGCATTATTCTCTTAAAGAAATATAATGAGCATTTATCAACATTAACATAAATAAAAAACAGTTTCTCATATTAATTTGTGTTTAATCTAGTTTTTTGTAAGTTAATCGGCAGTGTTAAAACTGAATGACAGGTTAAAAGATTCTACTGTATTTGTTTACATTGACAACTGTCCGTTTCTTAGAAAGGGCGACAACCAAAGATTAGCAAACCTATGTCTATACGCCGTTTTTCCGGCATAGTTACTTGAAATATGCGACTGAGGCCCTCGAAATCAATAAATTTCAATATAACAAGAGCGCATGACTCTTTGGCAAACAGGCCAAATCGTCATTTTTGTTTGTTTGTTTACTGGGCCCTGTATGTATTGCGCATAGATGAAACCGGGCTATAACAAGAGCGCGTGACTATGTTAACACATGGTTTTGGTCCCGTTATAACATGGGCAAAAGAGGGGAAAATAGCCGATTTTATGCTATAATGTAGTTTATGTATCAATCTTTTATGTAATATCATCGAAATAATATAAAAATGCTGCGATAATGTGACAACATTATCTGTCATCTGATGAACAATGCCTGTCCTGCCCTTGTCTCGTGACCTATTTTCTTTGTTTTATTTGTCTATGTAAAACATGCATTTGATTCACGGCTTTGTATAAATACAATGTTTAGGTACTTCGTTGTATCCATATCATATTGTGTCTTTATTCATTCCTTCTTTTCAGGACAATTTGTCTTATGTCAGCAATGTAAAAACATATAAATGTATTGCATAGTTCCAATGCAATATTCATAAAATATTTTGTGGTATTCTTCTGCTAAACTACTAAAATTAATTTCTGTATGAAACCTTCATATGAATTGAAAAACAAGTGGGTTAAACTAAAAATGGTTTATAACAGATGCAAGATGTTTGGTGAAAAGAACATCAATGAGATGTTAAAATAAATATGTTTTTATTTTGAAATGCGTCAAAGTATTCTCACACCAAAAAAGAGGAACGATGTTTCTTAATCGGTATTAAAATCAAAATATCATTAGCAATAAATTGTAAAATCTTCTCTATCTGAGGTTTAAAACAAAATACCCGTATAAATAAGGAGGCAAAAAAGACAAACGATAAAATAGGCTGGTTTGTGTTTTGCGGGGTTTTGCTGATTGAATGTCTGTTTAGAATTGTTCAGCGCAGTGTACATTGATCGGTTTACGGCACACCTGTGTTGGTGTTGTTTCTTTTCCCTAAGGATACATATTGTTTTTCATCAGTAACGCCTACATGCCAGCAATCATCATTTTTGTATATTGGTATCAGCTTGTTTGTTTTGTTGAATTTAAATCACAGCACATCTGACAAAATGTGATTTTCGAGTTTATTTTATAGCTTTACGATGGAGGAATTCATCGCGTATACATCCATGCATTATTTAAAGCACAAGCGGGAATCTAAATAGAAACACCGACCTTTCGTAAGTTAGCCGGATATATTTCTTATATGCTCACAGAAGTAAGGTGCAAGTTATTTAAAGGCGGCGACCATAACCACTTGGCCTAGGAGACCCCCGATATTAGCTTACAACTTTGAAACACGAAGCTATAAAAATAATAATTTTATAACTAATAAAAATTGTAAATAACATATGCCCTCGGCATTTTATGATTTACTTAATAATTCAACTTATCGTATTGCGGCATAATTGTGACGATATTGAAAAAGTGTCATTGCAAATTTGATGTTGTCATTTATGACAGAATAGTGCTATAATAATCATCCGGCTGGAGAGATTAAGCAATTTTTTTGTCAGAGAAATGCCAAAGAGTCAGGAATTTCAGTTAGAATATCAAGTGAATGAAATGTCAAATGATTTTTTAGACAAAACTAATTTGATGATTGTATGTTTTTACGCATTGCGATCAACCTTTATCAAAACTGGATACATTTCTGCAGACACAAAAAAGAAACAACAAAATTTCAAAACAGCCATTTCATTAGAAATTTATTTAATTTTGGCATTGCACACATTAAAATGCACTGTAATAGTAAATTTTAGCTAAATTTTAAATAACCTTAAATTACTAACATGGTTTAATAGTAGGTTAACTAACTCTATTTTTATCACATAATATATGTATTACGCTTTGTTATACTATTACAAACGGTTTTCATTGTGTCGATGACTCACTCGAAATGATTTCGTAAGCACCGATACAATTTCTGGCAGCTTTTCATATATTGTGCTCACACGGCATAAACATATGGTTACTTATGAAATTGAAAAAAGAAAATATAAGGAGAAAACCATACAGTGTAGATCGTTTTAATTTATTTACAAAATCTTTCGATAAATTTAAACGTGGCCCCAGCTTTGCCGTGTACAAATACGCCCCGCTTTGAAGTATGGGAATCAACATATAACCGAATGGCTCCGCCCATAGCCGACTGGTTCCCATCTTCAAAGCGCAGCGCAACGAGTAACTAAGTAATGCACATGTGATCATAAAGTTGTGCTCACAAGATACAATGTGGCGCGCACAAATTATTAAGTTGTGCGCACGAGATATTTAAGTGGTGCGCACGATACATTAGGTTTGTACTTTACGTCTGTGTTGTAATACTCTCTTTTTGTGAGGTTATTTGTTCAATTTTGTTTAAACGCTACTCAGCAAACATGCCATCGCAAATACCGTTATTGTAAATTGAAGCCTATTTATAACCTAGTACACATATGTAGCAATCTATTTTCAGACACGCCATTTACGTTTCGTTGTTGAAAAGGTCATTCACAATTCCCATAAGCTGAAATAGCTTAGTACTAAAGCTGCAAACTTTCAAAATAAAACGTCCGATACTTATCATTGAAAACATAAAATGATAATTATGTTATGTGTATGGCGTTTATTGTTAAATTACACCATGATTATGATTGACTGGGGATTGGAACCGGTAATTTAGCTAGAGATACTGGTCTATAGATAATGTAAACATTATTTTCACAAAGAAATATAAAGCGTATTTATCAATATAAAAAACAAAAAGGCAACATTTTCTCATATCAATTTTTTGCTATCATGTTTTTAAGTTAATCGGAGGTTAAACTGAATAACAGATATTTGTTTACATTGACAACTGTCCGTTTCTTTGAAAGAGCGGTAACCAAGATTAGCGGAGATGTATATACGTCGTATTTTCGACATAGGTACTTTGTTGCTGCTCGCAATTATACGATAAAGACCCTCGTTGTATAATGTTACTTTTTTGGCAAATTTACAAAATCGTCCATTAATTAATTAATTTTTGTTGACCGGGTCCTTTTTAATATATTGGGCATAGGTAAAACCGGGCTTTAACAATAGCGTACATGGTTTTGGTCCCATTAAAACATGGGCAAAAGAGGGGAAAATAGCCGATTGTATGCTATAATATGTATTATCGCATTCAATTAAGGTTTACGTTAGTGTTGTAATACTCTTTTTGTGTCAATTTTCTTTTCACGCTACTTAGCTGTCTTGTACTCGTAAATACGTAGATTGAAGCTAATTTGTAGTCTATATCACATACATGTACGTTGCATTCCATTTGCAGACAATGACATTTAGGTTTCATTGCATAAAAGGTTATTCACAATTCCCACAAGCTGAAATAGCTGAAAACTATAGCATCAAAAGTACCACTCTCAAAATGAAACGTCCGATACTTTTCAATGATAACATAAAATGATAATTACGTTATGTGAATGGCGTTTATTGTTAAATTACACCATAGTTATGATTGACTGGGGATTGGAACCGGTAATTTTGCAAGAGATACTGGTCTAGAGATAATGTAATTACTGAAAAGAGCATATATCTTTAGATAATAGTTTTATAGAATGGATTTACGGTTGCCCTCTTATAGTATATATAAAGCAAGATGTAAGTTTTTAAACAACAATTATATATATAACAAAATATTGTCCCGGTTTATAATCTAAATTATTTTTTTATGTCTATAACAAATTAGTATATTTCTACATCTTAGATTTGTTTTGCTTCTCAACTAGACTCTAAATTCCATATGGCGACTAAATCTTTTCTAGTGATGACAGATGCAAGTATGGCTTAAATGAAAAACTGTTTTAACTAGAATAAAATATATAAAGGTAAAATAAAAGAAAGAAAGAAAAAAGAAAAACAGAGCAAGGAGATTTTATTACTGGTACAAAGAAAATTAATTCTAAAATATGGCAATGAATTTGTTAGAAACATGAGTTTGCGAAATAGAATTACGAATAAAGCCTTGTAAGGGAATACTTTTTCCATATCCTTATAATAAAGAATATCCATTTACAACGAAAGGTGTATTGTTTAATTTAAAAGGTAGCAAATAATGTTTTGTCCATTTTTTAACATTTAAACAGTTTAAATGTTTGTTTTTAGAAGGAGATACAATCATCGTCCCTTTGATGTATCTTAAAAACACACATCATTAAGGAGGAAAACATGTTGCAAACCCCACATGCAGCATTCATCAATGAATACTACGTCTGTAAATCGAGTTGAAATAGGTGTTTCTATGTTTTTAGATTGAAGCATCGGTTGTTCAAATTATCTTAATGTTTAATCTGTTTTATCAATGATTCGATCGAAATATAAGGCCTTTTATATCTTTGTCAAAGTGATATTATTACAAAACACTGATCTTCCATACATCGTATAAATATGTCAATGGTCAAAGTAAGTGTAAATGACAATTATCAGAGCAGGTTTATATGTCAATAATCAAAACATGCATATTTGTCAATTGGCAAAGCACATGTATTCGTTAATACTCCAAAATCTTCTTTTTTGTTTCTAGTTATTTTAAAATCACACTAACTATGCCAATCAAATGTTAGCAACCAATAATTTGAAATGATCATTTTCTTGCATATGTAGATAAAGAAAAACGTTGAAATGACTATTTTTTCAAAATGATAAATAAGAAGTAACTAAAATTAATTATATATAAGCCAAATAATTTTTAGATTTCACATTATTATTACTCAAAGATTAATCTCACATTCAGCCTATAGCTTTCATCAGACCAAGATCACTTAGAAGTTTATCCTTTGTTTGCTAATAAGAGGGAACAAATATAAGAAATGAAGAAAAAAAGTAATAACCTGCAAACCGTTTAGGTTATCGCATTTTTTTCAAAACCTTTGAAAGTGATTGACAGATTATTTTGTATTAAGAATCCAAGGTCGGCATGTTTCTCAAAAAATCAAATAAAACATCAATCAATACGCATATATAGAATATGATTACCAGAAATAAGTTTCGCTGATGAAGGACGGAAATATACTGTACATTTTTTCTCATGGGAAATAAGAACCGCATTAATGACGGGAACTTTTATAGAACGTGTCAATAAGTCTGAGCAAGAAGTTGAACAGAGTATTCAAGATTATTTCATTTTGAATAACTCACAATAAGATGTATCTAAATTGATCGAATTATATCCTATCGTATATTTTAACAGCATCTTATTTTGACATCATAATCATTAACACGAAAATATTATTATTATTATTATTATTATTATTATCTACATCATCATCATTAACATCCTCATCATCATCATAACCATCATCATTGTCATCATTATCAACATCAGTATCAACATTATTGTTATTATACGTTTAATCATAATTGTCTTCATCATCAGTATCATCTAATTGATTATTGTTATCATCTTTTTTATTTTTTGCTCATTTGTACAAACAAACTATTATAAGTTATTCCAATGTCCTCCAAAGAAGAATCTGTTAGGTTGTTGTATTATAGATGTCAATTATGATATTCAGACTGTAGCGACTGATTTGTAGCGTTACATCTGTTCCAACGTTTTAGTAAACTGTGACAGGAAATTATGATGAACATGATTTTATTGATTCAGAACTGAAGTGGTTTGGTGTAAATTTTATTTTTGGTTATGCTGCCTAAAAGTCATATGGCAACTTATTATCTTAACCTAGTAAAGACTTCAGTTGGTCATCTATAAGTTTTTAATATAAAATTTGCTTTCATAAATATTATGATTTAAGAGAATAATATATTAAAGGTAAAACAAATTTATGACTTGTTGAGATTAAATTAATCATCAGTTTAATCAATTTAAAAAGTGTTGTTTCAAAATGTTTTAGATTGTTGTTAACATACAGGTAACAAATATGATATCCTAGGTAGTATTTTATAGTAATTAATGTTTTATGTAAATTAAATATGATCGAAAAAAACATCTAAGATAATTTTTTAAACTTTCAATATGATGAACTCTGCCTGTTCTGCCCTTGCCTCTTTACCTATTTACATTGTTTTCTTTATCTATGTAAACATGTATTTGAATTATGGTTTTGTATATAACAATGTTTAGGTACTTTTTTCAAAACGATTTATCTTATGTCAGCAATGTAAAAACATAAGCATGTATTGCATAGTTCCAATGTGATATTCATAATCTATTTTGTGGTTAATATTTTGCTTACCTACTACTATTAATTTCAGTTTGAAAACTTCAAATGAATGCAATACAACAAAAGTGGATTCAACTAAAGATGATTGAAAAACATTAAATGACATGTTAGAAAATAATCTGTATCCTGCAAATGCGTCACATAATTAACATAAAATTATTTTAACATAAAAAAGAGGAATTCGGAATTAAACTTAAAATATGATTATTCTTGAATTGACAAATTAACTTTGTCTGGACAGTTACTGTAAATTCCCTCATAGAACAGGAGGCAATTTAGACAAACAAGCTTCAAATAGGGTGGTATTTCTTTTGCGGGTTTTTGTTGATTGAGTTAGTTTAGAACTATCCAACCTGTACATTGATCGGTAAACGGCACATTTGTCTTGATATTTTTTCTTTTCCCTTAGGAACATATTTTATATTAAAACGGCTGAATTCCAGCTCTCATCGATAACTTTTTACATTGAGATCGGCTTGTTAGTCTGTTGTTTTTTAAATTTTATATCTATTTTTTATTTATGTTTTGAAATCACATTGGCCCTTTGAAGGACATTACGTGATTTTCTATTTTTACGGTGGAGGTGATTTTCCGGGTTTACGGTTGAGGAACACCTCAGGTGCACCTTCATGCATTATTTGTTATTACCTAACTAGAAACACCGATCTTCTGCATGCAAGCCGAATACTTTATTTATATGCAAAAATCTCTGACAGGATGTCAAGACACAGCTATGAAGTTGAACTTAACCACTTGGCCTCGGAGACCTCCGACATCAGCTTGAATCTTTGAATTATGAAGCTATAGGAAAAATCACAATCTCATAACTTATAAAAATTGTAAATGTTACATGTCCTCAGTGCAATATCCTGCTTATTATAATGTCTTGTATTGTGACATAATTGTGAAAATCGTAAAAATAGAAAGAAAAAAGTCATTGTGAGTGTGATATTGTCTCTTATGGCAGAATATTTCTATAATAATGATCCGGCTGGAGAGGTTTAGCAATAATAATGTCAAAGAAATGTCAAAGAGTCAGGAATTTCTGTGAGAATATCAAGCGAATAAAATGTCAAATGATTTTTATAAACCAAACTTATTTGACAATTTTATGCTAAACACATTGTGGTTAACCTTTATCATTATGTAATGCTTTTCTTAAAATAAAGGAGAAAAAACAAATTTTCAGAACAGTGATTTAATTAAAACATATTTTAAATTTGGACATTGGTAACAAATGAAAATGCATTGTTTCGGTAAATCCTTGCTAAATCTAAAATTATCAAAATTTTCTGATATGTTTTAGCAGTTTATTAACGAAATAGTATCTTATAATATTATATATGAATGGCGCTTTGTTAGCGTTAGACTTGAATACTCTTACTAAAGGTGTTTCTTATTGTAAATAACTCATTTTCTGTTGTTTCCGGCTGTTTTTCTCATACAGTTGATAAAATTTCCTTTAGGCTTGCAATACATATATAGACTTAGATGAATAACTTGATCAACCCTTTTCTTAGTAATTTATTTTATGAACCAAATGAATCTTAAACTAAAAATTAAACATAGTCAAGAAATTGATTTTAGTATTATAATTAGTATGATTAAAGGACGTGGATGTAATGTTAATTATAAAATAAACAACGTTTTTTTGTAAACTCTATATACTTAAACTTTGTCTTTAACATCTACACATGTGCAGATTTGTAGCCATATCTTGTGTTTAGTTCTTTAGTATTTGGCCTAGATGAGTGCAGTAAGAATTATACATAATTATATGATATAATTCCAGCCTCCCAAATATCTCCTACGCGCTATTGATCTTCATAGATTTATGGAATATTTGCACCGCGAGTTATAATTTACACAATTATATTATGGAAATTACCGGGTCTGGACTACATACCTATCATTACTTCTATTACGAGAAATTCCTCATTTATAGCGATGATTTCTTTTCTTTTAAAGTATGTCCGGTTATTACAGTTTATGAGAATTCATAGTCATGAAATTTCCTTGCCTATCAGTGTAATACTATTGAAATGACGTCATTTTGTTTTGTCTTTTTGAATCCATTTGTACATTTTGTGGAAGGTACTATAAAAATAGTGTTCATTTAAGACATAAGTGTTTTGTAAAGTTAACTCCAAATAATTTTTATTATGCAGGTAAAAGAATAAATAATGACTTCATTATCACAATTAACAATGACTACTATCGCATTTCACTTTTTCTTATAATCAGACTAAACTTGACATTCAAATTCAAATTTACAAACTTGACATTCAAATTTACAAACTTGACATTTAATTTCAAATAAAAAAACTTGACATTCAAATTCAAATTTACAAACATTTTAGTTTTGCTTTCTATTTTACTTTAAATAAAACGTAGACATACAGTCCGTTATTGTTTGTTAGCTGGTAAGTTATAACTTATGCTATATCTTAGTTCTTTTTTGATGAAATTCATATATAAGCTATTCCTTTTGATGCATATATATTTCTATTCTAGATAAAGGATCAATCTCAAACGCTTTGGTGTATGGACGTTTCCAGTGTTTACAGTTTTATGTAAATTGGCTAACTTGTTATCCATTTGCTACTATGGGATAATACATGTTGACCTGGTTTGCACAAAAGAACACATGGTTATGTTTGTGATACTGTTTGTGAGCAGTTGACCTAGCAATGAATGGAAAAGGTGTGGCTTCATGTTCCGATACGAAATACCGGAAAGGTCCTTTGTGCCTTCATCAGAGGTATATAATATACATGCATCGTTTTCACACAAAAAGTACTAACTTTAACTGAGTCTGTAAAACAGTCGAAACGAAACAATAAATATCCATCGATTTTAAATAGACTTTTACTGAATAGGTCATTCAATAGATAGAATAGCCCGTGGTAACACTCTGTGTACGAATTCAAATAAAATGAGTCGTTCAAGAAATGGTAGAGAATGGTAGTTTCATGTCATGTTTTAAAAGTAACAGCAAACTTATTAACCTCCGAAAAAAAGGCGAATCTTCATAGGTAGGTATAATTGGAGAAGTTTTTGGGATATCGATTTGAATGTAAATGAAACATACATCAATACAGTTGCTTGCATTGTATAAGTGTAATAATTCTGTCAGTCATAATTTATGAGTTACTTTCAATGCTTATTTCGTTCGGAGTATAACTCAAAAAGTGTTTGAGATAGTAATTTCAAACTTTCAAACGTCCTAGTTGTTAAGATTTCATTGAGGAGGAGTACATTGGACGAACAAGAATGATAACCCTTCCTTTCAAAATTGTTTAGTTATTGCCGTTTCATTCCTGCTTGTTCACGTAAACTAAGTCGGAGGATCTAGAATGTTTCACGTGACCAATGTGTGTTGAATAAAACAGAGAGACTAAATGCCCCCAAATTATAAAATATTCTGCGATTGGGGATCTGTTGCAGAGCAAGATGATTCATTTTTTTAGAGAAAATTCAGTTTACCTGCCATATTGCTAGGTGCCCATTTCGCGTAGATAAGAAGTATAACAAGTGTTGTATTTCACTTTATATTGTCTTAAATATATGACTTTTGTCCCTGTTTTGAAGGAATATAATATTTAATATTTATTCATATTGATATAACGCTTGCCTTTGTTCAGACAAATTAGTTTTTCCTTTGTAGTAACAATAGTCATACAGTGACACTAATAATCTTTTATCATGTAATAGTCCAATTTAATCAATCACAAGAAGAAATACGATTCCCAAAATAATACTTATGGGAACAATTCTATAAATCAATAAAATATTTATGAACATTGTTTTCACTTGCATATGAATCAAATCTACAAATATTTCATAAAATCTTTTAACAACAAACATATGAGGAATTATATTGATTTGGTTTCTTGACATGGATTTCTGTAGGTTGTTTAAGTTGGTTTCATGTTGTAAACATTTTAATATATACTACCGGGTAATACCAATTTCAAAACATTGACCGCATCAACAGCAAACGAGCTCAGATAACATTATAATAGCCTGACACTTCCATTCTGATCCTGTAATAGAATTTATCAAACACAGCATCCAATTGACAAAATTATTTCATTTGCATAAGAAATCTTTTTAAACTTATGCAAGATTATTTTCAAACATTATTCGACATTAAGTGCGAAACGCAACTTTCATTCATTTTAAACCAAGTCATTAGTAAGAAGCTGTTTAAGCTTCGGTCAGATAAAGAAAAAAGAACCAATACAATGTAGAGAGAAAAATCTCTTAAAACGTCTGAAACGTGAAAATTGAAAATGTTTCAAGCTTGGTTTGATTGAGCGTGTTTTTATTCAATATATGTGGTAGAGATCCTTATGGGGTGTTGAATAGCATAATTGACAAAGACATTGCGTGATATATGTAGACGTCTAAACCAAGAATGACATTAGGAATATCCCGCGAAAATGCAACGCTTCAGTACAGACTGACTACATTCATTTGTGTCTGATAAATGAAAAATTCACGCGAACAAATCTTTCGTCTTTTGTATGATAAAGGAAAACAGCATATAAAAGGAGATGTACAATACAGATAAATTCTTAGACGTTTCATCAGTTTTAAGAAACATGATGTCAATTAATGTTCTTGTGAAAAGTTGACGAAGTCACTTTTACTTACATGTTTAACTTTGTAAATACAATTAATAAGGTCAGAACTGTTATACAAGGAACCTCATTTATGTCGTAGGACAGGAAACGTAATAAGAATGCATCGCCTTATATTAAAATAAAATATACATAACTTAAATCAATTGATAGATACCTACTCTGACCTTTTATTTGGTTAACTATAGATTTAAACACAAACATTGGCATATGCTTTATATGACAACCATGTCTTATTGTAATCTACTTATCTGATAATAAGATCCTGACCAAACGTCCAGTTACATCTCTTCATATATACTCAATATGATATATACTTCAATTACACTTTCTATAGAACCTTATAAACATGATGGCGATTAGAAAATTCTTTGTTATGTTTCTTGTGAGAATTCACCACATTCTTAAAAAAAAACAACAAGGTGTATTTATGTTATTCATTTTGTCATTTATGTTAGGCAATTTCCCCGATCATGATTGATTTGGGATTTCAGACAATAAAAGAAGTCATAATATGTCTGCAGTTTTCTGGCTACATCTTATGCTACATGAAAATCATATTGCTATTACTATACTCTGCAACAGATATTTCATTTGCATAATAGATAAGCTATGACAAAATACAGTAAGTTGATATCTTGTACAATAATATGGAAGTTCAGCTGCTAACATTTTCATTTATCAATAATCAAAATTAGATTATAATTGTACTGGTGGTCATATTGATGATGATTGTTGATAACGACGAAAGTGGCGTTGATATTAAAATTGTAATCGTTAAAAAGATGATGATGATTATAATAATGAGCAAATTAAATATGATATAGTGTGTAGTACATTTTTAATATCACATCAATGTACCTATATTTTTATGTATTTGACTTTACAACTGACCACATGAGTGTTGCATAAGACATTTACGAATGTGTCACGGTTTCGATCTGTGACATATATGGCTCAACATGAGTTGTTTATGAACCTGTTATATAAAAAATTAGTGTTAGTCACTTCAAACTAACAAACCTTTCACGGAGAGAAAACAAAACAAGATGAAAGTTTATAGCGTTTTGGTTTGTTTTTTAACTTTCATATGACAGAATTATTCCGATAAATCACTTCTTGAAGCGATATGATACTATTTACAAATAAGGTACAGTCTTACAAAACCATTCACTGATTTATTATTCACTGTAAAGGAAATTAAAATTTTCATGGAATACAATTTTGATTTGCAATAACATATATCGCTTCTTTACATTGTCTTTATATGTAAATTCCGGAACAGAACTTAAAGGGTACGCAAACGCCGTTGTCGCGAATAATTATGGAAATAATAAAGTGTACGTCTCGTACAATTTCTATCATGCACCCATACCGACGTCTATGTTTTGTTATACAGCGTTATTTCTTTTATTTTAACAGTTTCATGAAGTCCGCTTTGTCAAACAAACGTTGAGGCTATTTTGGAATTACCTTGACAAAATTACATATAAAAATAGATGTTTACATAATGTTGGAGACAATTAAAAATGAAAATCTTCATATGCAATTTGTTACTAGATTGAAGCTTATTATTACACTCTAATTTGACAAACCTTAGGACGAATGAAATCATGCTATAAGTTTAATTAGAGATAATAATAATAATGATGAAAACACCATACAACTAAACAAGGCACGCATCTCCCATACAAGATTTTACAAAGACGATTTATTTATATTGTTAAGTGATCAATAACAATACAAAGATAAATATGTAAGAAAATTACAAAAATGACGAAAATAACGCATTATGAATAATTCAAAGTTCCTTTGAATGTAGCAACGTTCTTCCAAACTATTCTCTCTTGGAACAAACTGCATTTCTGCAAAAGCTTACTGCTGTTTCTTTTCACTGTATATCATGGCACTCTTTAAACTACTTTACAACATTAAGGTTCAAATCGTTGTTATCAGATGTATTTTGCGTATAATAAACAGTACATTACTTTTTGAGTTTCTAGTTGAATTGTAATATCTAACATTTGAATATTGTTACAAATATTTCGTTTTTTTAAATATTATAATTTTGTCATGAGACGACAAATTTATCCGCGTGCATTTCTTTCAAATGAAAGACATAATTTAATGTAGACAATCTTTACTGAAGCGGTGTTTTTTCGCCGGATATGCCTAATGATATTTCTGGTTAAGACGTCCACATATATCGTGCAATGTCCGTGTCAATTCCGACTTTCACAAATTTATAACTTTTAGACCGCCATCAGAAACGTTGGAGGAAATAATCAAAACATGCGTCAGCTGCATCCATTGGCAACACAAGTATCAGAATGAGTTAAAACGAATAATTTTAATTCAGTAGGTTAAGTTTATATAATAGTAATATTTCAACGTAAATAAAGACGTTTTTGTTCAGTGCACATAAGTGCACTCTGAATGTACAGTTATTGTTTTATATTTAATAATGTTTTAAAATAATTTCTCTAGTGTACTTGGTTAACATTAACATTAATTATCAGCGAAAAGCAAGACAAGTAGCAGTATTTCATAATTCTCAATTAAAAAACAAAGACATTTGAATGAGTATATTAATACAAACAATATTTTCTTTTTAGCTGGATTCTATATATGTATTATTAAACATAACGTTCCCTTATTACTAAACAAACTAGTTCATAAAGTATATCTGGAATCTTAACGCTTTTTATTTTGAATCACATATTTTTATGAATTTAATTCTTCATTTAATGCTTGCATAATCGTGTAATCTTATGAAAACCATCAATTTACATTTTGATTAACATTTACTTATAGGAGGGATATCATAATATACTAAAGATCCCTTGTAATAATATTTAAAAATATTTAATGAGATATTTGTTTTATAAAACGATTTTCCACAGGCAGTCAATACCGATTACTTTGCCGATTCTATTTACATTATAATGATATCATAAAAGCAATTGCCAGGGAAATGTGATAATCGTATCCTAATTAACCACGTAATAATTCAATTCATAATTTATCACAAAAAAACCATTGATATTTGTATATTATTCTACATGTATTCTCAAACTAAAATCTACTGCTTTCTCAATCTATATTGTCGTATTTAATTAAGGTTTAATACTCTCTTTGTGTCAATTTTATTTAAACGCTTCTTGGCACACTTGTACTCGCAAATACGGTTCTGATAGATTGAAGCTTATTTTACGTCTACATCACATACGGAGCATTCCATTTGCAGACAATTAAATTTAGGTTTCGTTGCAGAAAAGGTTATTCACAATTCCCTCAAGCTGAAATAGCTGAAAACTATAGCATCCAAAGTACAACTCTCAAAATGAAAGGTCCGATACTTTTCAATGATAACATAAAATGATAATTACGTTATATTTATGGCGTTTATTGTTAAATTTCACCATGGTGATGATTGACTGGGGATTGGAACCGGTAATTTTGCAAGAGATACATGTACTCGTCTAGAGATAATGTAATTACTGAAAAGAGCATATATCTTTAGATAATAGTTTTATAGAATGCATTTACGGTCGTCCTCTTATATATAATATATATATATATCAAGATGTTAGTTGTAAATCAACAATTTTATATATTATATAACAACATGTTTAATTTTCTTGTTATTTTTAGAGTTTATTGTCTTAAATTATTATTTTGTGTGTCTAAAACAAATTAGTATATGTATGCATCTTGGATGTTTTTTGCTTCACACGGAAACTCAATACTTAAGCTTTACTAGTGATGGAAGAATACAAGTATGCCATAAAGTAAAAAGGGAAAAATGGTTTAACTAAACTGAAATGTATGCAGGCAAAAATTTCAAAGCACAAATATTTTATTACTGGTACAAAGAAAATTAATGCTAAAATATGGTAATGAATTTGTAAGAAACATGAGTTAAATTTCTAATTTGCAAAATGAAATAACGAATAAAGCCTTGTAAGGGAATACTTTTTCCATATCCTGATAATAAAGAATATCCTTTTACACCGAAAGGTGTATTGTTTAATTTCAAAGATAGCTAATAATGTTTTGTTCATTTTTTAACATTTAAACAGTTTGAATATTTGTTTTTAGAAGGAGATACAATCACCGCCCCTTTGATGTATCTTAACGACACACGTCATTAAGGAGGAGAAACATGTTGCAAACCCCACATGCAGCATTCATCAATGAATAACACGTCTGAAAATCGAGTTAAAATAGGAGTTTCTATGTTTTTAGATTGCAACATCGGTTGTTCAAATTATCTTAATGTTTAATCTGCGTTCATCAGTGATACGATCGAAATATAAGGCCCGTTATATCTTTGTCAGAATGATATTATTACAAACAATGATCTTCCATACATCGTATACATATGTCAATGGTCACAGTAAGTGTAAATGACAATTATGAGAGCAGGTTTATATGACAATAATCAAAACACGCATATGTGTCAATATTCAAAGCAAATGTAACATTCGTTAATACTTCAAACACATTTTTGTCACAAGTGATTTTAAAAGCACACTTACTATGCCAATCACATGTTAGAAACCAATATCTTTAAAAGCGTTTAGTTTCGTTTCTTTTCTAATTTAATGAGCATTTAATGTACATTTACTTGATATGTAGCTATAGCAAAAAGTCAAAATGCTTATTTTCTCAAAATGATAAATAAGAAGTAACTGAAAATAATTAAATATAAGGCAAATATTTTTCAGATTTCACATTATTATAACTAAATAAAGATCTTTCTTACATTCAGCCTATAGCATTTTTTCAGACCAAGATAATCTAGAATGTTTTTATGTTTCTGGAAAAAGGAACAAATAGAAAAAAAAGAAAGAAAAAAGAACACACTGCATCAGTTTAGGTTAAGATATTTTTTAAACCTTTGAAAGTGATTGACATTATTTTGTATTAAGAATACAAGGTCGGCATGTTTCTCATAAAATCAACTAAATCATCAATGAATACGCATTCATAGAATATGATTACCAGAAATAAGTGTCGGCGATGAAAGACGGAGATATACTGCACATTTTTCTCATGGGAAATAAGAACCACATTAAAGACGACAACTTTATAGATCGTGTCAATAAGTCTTAGCAAGAATTTGAACATTATATTCAAGATAATTTAGTTTGGGATTACTATGTATTTAATTCCATTTGTATCGTGGCAAAATTGATCAAATTTTATTGAATCGTATATTTTGAAAAAAATGTTATTTTGATATAATCATTATTATTACGTAAATATTATTATTTTATAACATGCTTTTCGTTGGTTTAGAGAAATATATCAGTGAAATAAAAACTGATAATTTCACTGTTTTAAACAGTGAAATTATCAATTTGATAGTTTCACTGTTTTGAATATTTGAGCCCGTTACGTTGTTTCAGTGCAATACAAGCGTTCACCATACTGGAAACCAACTTATGACGTGACGTCGTAAATTACGTCACGTTGTATTATTATTTGGCGCCCTTTTCATTTAGTACAATATTAAAATGTCTTTTTAAACGTTTCTTTGCATAAAATAAAAAGAAAATTTGTTTACTTCAGTGTAAGATCGTAATATATTTCACCTCGTGAATACCAAAAGTTCATATTTCACTCGTGGCTGTGCCACTCGTGAAATACCTTTTGGTGCTCACTCGGTGAAATATATTCCGATCTTACACTAAACTAAACAAATATCCTCTATATTATTACTTTTATCATCATCATCATCACAATCCCAATCATCATTATCATTATCATCCTCATCATTATAATCATCCTCGTCATCATAATCAACATCAGTGCCAACATTATTGTTATTATATTTATTATCATAACTATCTTCATCATCAGTATCATCTATATGATTATTGTTATCATCTGTTTATTTTTTGCTCTTTTGATCAAACAATTGTACAAACAAAACTTTTATTAGTTATTTAAATGTCATCCAACGAAGAATCTGTTAGGTTGTTGTATTATAAATGTCAGTTATGATATTCAGACTGTAATTTCTGTTCCAACATTTCAATAAATTGTGTTAAACATAATTTTATTGAATTGAAGTGGTTTGGTGTAAATTTTCTTTTGGGTTATACTGCCTTAAAATCATATGGCAACTTACTAGCTTAACCTAGTAATGACTTCAAACCGAGCCTGCAACATTTTCAATATTGCCGGGTTGGGCTTTCTTTAAGGATTCTTATTTCTCTCTATTCAATCGGTCGTCCGTACGTTTTTAATATAAAATTTGCTTTCATAAATGTTATGATTTAACAGAAATTTAGTTTAATTTATTTAAAAAATTTTGTTTTAAATGTTTTAGATTGTTGTTAACAAACATGAGAATAATATGACATCCTATGTAATTTATGTATTTTATAGCAAATTAATCATTTATGTAATATCAACGAAAAATTAAAAAAAACACTAAGATAAGGTCATAACATTTTTGTCTGATGAACAATAATTGTCCTGCTCTTATCTCGTTACCTTTTTATATTGTTGCCTTTGTCTATGTAAAACATGCATTTGATTCACGGTTTTGAATAAATTCAATGTTTACGTACTTCAGTTTATCCATATGATATCGTGTCGTTATTCATTCCTTCTTTTTTGAACGATTTGTCTTATGTCAGCAATGTAAAAACATATACATGTATTGCATAGTTCAAATGCTATATTCATAATCTATTTTGTGGTAACTATTACTATTAATTTCAATTTGAAAACTTCACATGGATGCAAATACAACAAAAGTGGGTTCAACTAAAGATGTTAAATCACTGACGTTTAATGTTTAGAAAAAACAGATAAAATGATAAAAATATAATCTGTATCTTGAAATACATTAATAATATAAAATTATTTACAAAAAAGAGGAATTCGGTATTTAACCCAAAATATTATTAGTCTTGAATTAACCAATTGACTTTGTTTAGAGTGTTAGAGTAAATATCCTCATAGATCAGAAGGCAATTAAGGCAAACACGCTTCAAACAGGCCGGTATTCCTTTTGCGGGGTTTTTGCTGATTGATTTTTTTGTTAAGAACTGTCCAACGCAGTGTACATTGATCGGTATACGGCACATTTGTCTTGATATGTTTTGTATCCCATAAGGAAACATATTTTATATTAAAACGCCTAAATTCCAGCTATCATCGATAACATTTTTTTACATTGAGATCGGCTTGTTAGTCTGTTGTTGTTTTTTTGTTTATATATGTACACAAAAATAAATATTTTAGAAACTAGAACTATATTATACTAGAAACACCGATCTTCCATAAGCAAGCCGAATACCTTATTTATATAGAAGAACCTCTGACAGGATGTCAAGACACAGCTTTGAGGTTGAACATAATCACTTGGCCTCGGAGACCCCCGACATCAACTTGAATCTTTGAATCATTAAGCTATAGGAAAAATCACAATCTCATAACTTATAAAAAATGTAAATGTTATTTGTCCTCAGCGCAATATCCTGCTTATTTTAATGTCTTGTATTGTGACATAATTGTCAAAATCGTAAAAATAGAAAGAAAAAAGTAAAAAAAGTCATTGTGAGTGTGATATTGTCTCTTATGGCAGAGTATTTCTATAATAATGATCCGGCTGGAGAGGTTTAGCAATAATAATGTCAAAGAAATGTCAAAGAGTCAGGAATTTCTGTGAGAATATCAAGCGAATAAAATGTCAAATGATTTTTATAAACCAAACTTATTTGACAATTTTATGCTAAACACATTGTGGTTAACCTTTATCATTATGTAATGCTTTTCTTAAAATAAAGGAGAAAAAACAAATTTTCAGAACAGTGATTTAATTAAAACATATTTTAAATTTGGACATTGGTAACAAATGAAAATGCATTGTTTCGGTAAATCCTTGCTAAATCTAAAATTATCAAAATTTTCTGATATGTTTTAGCGGTTTATTAACGAAATAGTATCTTTTAAATTATATATGAATGGCGCTTTGTTAGCGTTTGATTTGAATACTCTTACTAACGGTGTTTCTTATTGTAAATAACTCATTTTCTGTTGTTTCCGGCTGTTTTTCTCATACAGTTGATAAAATTTCCTTTAGGCTTGCAATATATATATAGACTTAGATGATTAACTTGATCAACCCTTTTCTTAGTAATTTATTTTATGAACCAAATGAATCTTAAACTAAAAATTAAACATAGTCAAGAAATTGATTTTAGTATTATAATTAGTATGATTAAAGGACGTGGATGTAATGTAATTGTAAAATAAACAACGTTTTTTTTGTAAACTCTAAATACTTAAACTTTGTCTTTAACATCTAACATGTGCGATTTGTAGCCATATCTTGTGTTTAAAGTTCTTTAGTTTTTGGCCCTAGATAGTGCAGTAAGAATTTAAACATAATTATATGATATAATTTCAGCCTCCGCAAATCCCTACGCCTATTGATCTTCATAGATTTTATGGAAATATTTGCACCGCGAGTAATATTTACACAATTTATTATGGAAATTACCGGGTCTAACTACATACCTATCTTTACCTAACAAAATTTATTTATAGCGATGATTTCTTTTCTTTTATAGTATTGCCTTATTACAGTTTATGAGAATTCATAACAGTCATGAAATTCCTTTGCCCTATCAAGCTGTAATACTATTGAAATGACATCATTTTGTTTTGTCTTTTTGAAATCCATTTTGTACATTTTGTGGAAGGGTACTATAAAATAGTGTTCTATTTAAGACAATAAGTGTTTTGCTAAAACGCTTAACTACAAATAATTTTATTATGCAGGTAAAAGAATAAATAATGACTTCATTATCACAATTAACAATGACTACCGTCGCATTTCACTTTTTCATATAATCAGACTAAACTTGACATTTAAATTCAAATTTACAAACTTGACATTCAAATTCAAATTTACCAACATTTTAGTTTTGCTTTCTATTTTACTTTAAATAAAACGTAGACATACAATCCGTTATTGTTTGTTAGTTGGTAAGTTATACCCTTTGCTAAATCTTAGTTCTTTTTTGATGAAATTCATATATAAGCTATTTCTTTTGATGCATACATATTTTTATTATAGATAAAGGATTAATTCCCAAACGCTTTGGTGTATTGTGCCTTCATCAGAGGTATATAATATACATGTATCGTTTTCCTTCAAATCTTTCACTGAGTCTGTAAAACAGTCGAAAGGAAACAATACAATTATCGATCGATTTTAAATAGACTATTACTAATAGGTCATTCAATAAGATAGAATAGCCCCGTGGTAATACTCTTGTATAAGAGGACGAATTTAAAAAAAAAAATTATTACGGTTTTCAAAAAATGAATAAATTAACCTCCGAAGAAAAAAGCGAATTCTTCATAGGAAGGTAAAATTTGGGGTATTTTGATTTTAAAAATGAAAAATGAAACTACTCAAAAGTTGTTGCATGTATAAGTGTAAAAATTCTGTCTCATAATTTTGAGTTTTTTTTCAACTTTTTTCTTGGTATCTCGTTAGATAAAATTTAAAACTTTAAACGCCGTTTTTAAGTTTTCATTGAGGAGGGAATTGGGAAAACAAAAATTTATTTTTTATTTCCATTTTTTGTTCCCACGGAATTTAGTCGGGGGTTTCCAGAATGTTCCACGTAACCAAATTGTGTGTTTGTTGAAAAAAACAAAAAATAAATCCCCCAAAATAAAAATGTTCTGCGACGGGGATTTTTTGCTTTTTAAATTTACTTTCAAGCAAGATGATTCTTTTTTTTTAGAGAAATTCTTTTCCCCTCCATATTGCGGTGCCCTTTCGCGGGAAAAAGAAGTAAAAAAGTGTTGTACACTTTATTTGTTTAAAAATAATGATTTTTTCCCCTGTTTTGAGGAAAGGAATTTTAAATTTATTCATATTGATATAACGTTGCTTTTTCAGACAAAAATTATTTTTTTTGTGTAAAATAGTCAACAGTGCACTTATTCTTTTTTATGTAATAGTCCAATTTAATTCAATCACAAGAAAGAAATACGATTCCCAAAATATATTATGGAACAATTCTGTAAAATCAATAAAATATTTATGAACATTGTTTCACTTGCATAAAATCAAACTACAAATATTTCATAAAATACTTTTAGCAACAAAATTTGAGAAATTATATTGATTGGTTCCTTGACATGGATTTTCTGTAGGGTTGTTTTAGTTTGGTTATGTGTTAACAAAATTTAATATATCTCCCGGTATACCCAATTTCAAAACATTGACCGCTTTCAACAGCAAACGAGCTTAGATATATTCTAAATAGCCGACACTTCCATTCTGATCCTGCTATAGAATTACTTCAAACACAGCATCCAATTTGACAAAATTATTTCATTTGCATAATTTTATGCAAGATTATTTTCAAACATTATTCAACATTAAGTGCGAAACGCAACTTTCATTCATTTTAAACCAAAAGTCATTAGTAAGAAGCTATTTAAGCTTCGGTCAGATAAAGAAAAAGAACCAATACAATGTAGAAGAAAAAATCTCTTAAAAAGTCTGAAACGTGAAAATTGAAAATGTTTCAGGCTTGGTTTAATTGAGCGTGTTTTTATTCAGTATATGTGGTAGAGATCTGTATGGGGTGTTGAATAGCATAATTGACAAAGACATTGCATGATATATGTAGACGTCTAAACCAAGAATGACATTAGGAATATCCCGCGAAAATTGCAACGCTTCAGTAACAGGCTGACTACATTCATTTGTGTCTGATAATGAAAATTCACGCGAACAAATCTTCGTCTTTTTGTATTAAATAAAGGAAACCAGCATATGAAAGGAGATGTACAATACAGATAAATTCTTAGACGTTTCATCATTTTAAGAAAATCATGATGTCAATTAATGTTCTTGTGAAAAGTGACGAAGTCACTTTTACTTACATGTTTAACTTTGTAAATACAATTAATAAGGTCAGAACTGTTATACAAGGAACCTCATTTATGTCGTAGGACAGGAAACGTAATAGAATGCATCGCCTTATACATTAAATAAAAAATATATAACTTTAAATCAATTGATAGATACCTACTCTGACCTTTTATTTTTGTTAACTATAATTTAATTAAACACCAAATATTGGCATATGCTTTAATATTACAACCACTGTCTTATTGTAATCTACTTATCTGATAATAAGATCCTGACCAAAACATCCCGTTACACTCAATATGATATATACTTCAATTACACTTTCTATAGAACCCTTATAAACATGATGGCGATTAGAAAATTCTTTGTTATGTTTCTTGTGAGAATTCACCACATTCTTAAAAAAAAACAACAAGGTGTATTTATGCTATTCATTTTGTCATTTATGTTAGGCAATTTCCCCGATCATGATTGATTTGGGATTTCAGACATTAAAAAGAAGTCATAATATGTCTGCAGTTTTCTGGCTACATCTTATGCTACATGAAAATCATATTGCTATTACTATACTCTGCAACAGATATTTCATTTGCATAATAGATAAGCTATGACAAAATACATTAAGTTGATATCTTGTAGAATAATATGGAGTTAAGCTGCTAACATTTTCATTTATCAATAATCAAAACTAGATTACAAATGTACTGGTGGTCATATTGATGATGATTGTTGATAACGACGAAAGTGGCGTTGATATTAAAATTGTAATCGTTAAAAAGATGATGATGATAATAACGATGAGCAAATAAAGTATGATATAGTTTGTAGTACATTTTTAATAGCACATCAATATACATATAGTTTTATGTATTTGACTTTAAAACTGACAACACGAGTGTTGCATAAGACATTTACGAATGTGTCACGTTTTCGATCTTTGGCATATACATGATATATGGCTCAACATGAGTTGTTTATGAAACTGTTGTATTAAAATTAGCGTTAGTCACTAAAAACTAACAAACCTTTCATTAATAAAAGTCATTAATGTTCAAGAAAACGTAAGAAGTGGTTCTACTGGTTCAATTACAGATGTTGTAAACCAGGTTCTAAATGAACAAAGGGACCGAGAATCAATGAAGTCGAATGTTGTATGTTATGGTCTTCCAGAGAGTTCTAAAGAATCTCAAAAAGAACGCAAAAAATATGATAAACAAGATCAACAAGGAAAGGCGGCGTTCAATGACGCAACCCCCATATGACCCAGCAACAAGAACAAATGGCAAGGAGCCCAGGCGGACCCCAAACAAAAACAGGACAGGGCAAAGACAGAGCACGGACAGGTAAATCATTAAATGATAAATAATTTGTAACTGATTAGAATTCAAAGAAAATAATAATAGGCCACAAAGGGGAAGGGACAGGAGACCGGGGGAAAGGGGGGGGGGGGTTATATAAGAAATAAAAACTAGAGGCAATGGGGAAGATACTTACCGTAGACGAGAAAACAACAAGGGACACAAGCAAACGTGTCACAAAAACAATATGAAACAACATAGACATACATCTGAGGAACACAGTGGGGCGCCGCCTTGGAACGGTCAGCAGCATAATAATGACTGTTGGGGAGTTTAAACCGGTAAATGGTGCACCAAACCTCGCTCTTAGCCCCACCATGTTCAAAAGCAGAAACAGTAATACATGTATTTTATCGGAAGTCATGAATCTGCCTGAGGTATCTGTTTCGGAAACCGTGCACTTAGGAAGGTATGATGGGGGAAAGACAAGGCCTACAAGATGGCCTATTATTATTTTCTTTGAATTCCTAATCAGTTACAAATTATTTATCATTTAATGATTAACGTGTCTTTGCCCTGTCCTTTTTATGTTTAGGGTCCGCCTGGGCTCCTTGCCATTGGTTCTTGTTGCTTGGTCATATGGGGGTTGCGTTCATTGAACGCCGCCTTTCCTTGTTGATCTTGTTTATCATATTTTAAGTAAATTCTCTTGCTTTGTCTTCAAAGTTTGATCTACATAATGCAACATAAGAATCAAGTGATTCATGTATAAGTTACTCAGCTACAGATGAATCTAATTCAAACATTAGTGATTATGAAACTGCAAGCTCTTTTGTACTTAGTGAAGATAATATTTCTTGTGAAGATGTCCGTAATATTGAGCATCTATTGATATGTTTAATATATATTACACAAATGCTGACAGTTTACTCAACAAGCGTGATGAACTTGAAATTGAGATTGAATTAACTAAACCAAATATTATCATTATTACTGAGGTTTTTCCTAAACTTGGACTTTCTTCTGATATTGACATTGCTGAATTAAACATTACAGGTTATGACATAGTTAAAAGTGTAATCAAGGAAAAATCAAGAGGTGTATGCATTTACTACAATATGATAAACAAGATCAACAAGGAAAGACGGCGTTCAATGAACGCAACCCCCACCCGACCCAGCAACAAGGAGCCCAGCAGGACCCCAAAACAAAAACAGGACAGGGGCAGGCTAACCACTAAAATCATAATAAGTCACTGATAAGGAACTAAAAGACCAACATGTCTGTTAAGGATATTTCGGTTTTAAATGATTATCCTTTTTGATGAATCATATTGGTGCTCTGTGATGCTGAATTGTAATGTTAAATTGTTACTGTGTGAATGAAATACAATTTATAAAGAATTTTGGGGCAAGTGATCATGTTGCTTTAAATATAGATTTGAATTTGAATCCTGCTGAAAACAAAAAAAATGTTCCCAGAAGAAACTTCTTTAAAGGAGACTACTCTGCTATTTCTTTCGACCTTGAACTAGTTCAATGGGACGATATTAATGACTTGTCTGTAAATAGAAATTATGAATTTTAAGCAAGAATATCAATATGGCTGTTGATAATCATATTCCTCTAAAAAAAGGATAATAGTACCAGAAAAAAAGAAATGGTCAATCAATGACTGTATTCTGAAAGTTAAAATTAAACACAATACTTTAATGAAATATCTTCATGTTAGATCATATGAAAATAATAAGAATTACTGTAAGGCAATGAATATTTGCACTAAAACTATTAGAAATGATAGGAGGAAATTCGAAAGTGATATTAATTATATTGGATATGAAGGTCAACCCGAAAGGTTTTTGGGCATATGCTAGAAATCAAATTAAGTGTAAGTCTGCAGACATTTTCACAAAAAATCTTACGACAATTTTTGTCGTAAGAGAAATCTT
The DNA here is from genome assembly GCF_026571515.1 of Ruditapes philippinarum. Taxonomy (NCBI): domain Eukaryota; kingdom Metazoa; phylum Mollusca; class Bivalvia; order Venerida; family Veneridae; genus Ruditapes; species Ruditapes philippinarum. The sequence goes on along the minus strand of NW_026864948.1, from coordinate 40,649 downwards.
ACGATAAATCACCTTTTCACAAAAAATCTTAAGAAAATCTTAAGTGCAAAATATGTCGTAACTTTACGATAGGTCTTCCCCGTTCGTAAGTGTAATTTTCTCTCTATTAAGGGTTATATTTCATGTATCTCTTACCTAAACTGAATAAAAACAAACAAAAAGATGGAGGACAAATATATATTAAGCAAACAGTATGCTATAAATTACACAAATTGAGGTATATTTATTTTTCAACATAAACATTTGTGACGTCATGACTTGATGACGTCACGATGGAGAGGGTTATGAATAGTTTAAATGTGAACTATACTGTAGTATTATTGGAAACTAATAATGTACATTTGGTGAGTTCGATTTCATTGCCAGCATGTACTAGTGGTACCTTTTTATTTATTAATAACATAGTAGACCTTCTTTCTGAATCATTTAGATATTTATAATTATCTTCAATCAAGATTTAAATCATATCAGTTTGAATCATTTTTTTGTTCTGATTGAATTTGATTGCTATTGATAACTTGATTTTAAAACCTGAATCAAATATAGAGCATGCACATCACTATCAAATGAACGTTGCTAGGGATGTTTTTGAAGTAAGATTTATCGTAAGTGAATTTTTTATCTTAAGATAAAAATTTAACTTACGAGTGGCTTTGTGAAAATGACTTAAGATTTAACTTACGATTATCGTAAGTGAAAAACTTAAGATAAATCGTAAGATTTTTTGTGAAAATGTCTGCTGGACTTTATGATTTGAAAGATGGAAATAATGAATTTGTGAAAAATAACCTAGGTAAAGCTGAACTTTTGAATGATTTCTTTATGTCAGTGTTCATTAATGAGTCAAGATGTAACTTACCAAATTTTGACTTGAAATATTAAGGCAGACCTATTTCTGAACTTGTAGTTGATAAAGACACTGTTTTTAAGAGACTTCGTCATCTTAATGTTTCCAAATCCATGGGCAGTGACGGTCTTCATCCTTGTCTATTACGAGAATCTGCGGCTGTTTTTTATGTGATCCTTTATGTAAGATAATGAAAAAAACCTTGAAGAATTGTGATCTACCAAATGCTTGGAAAGAAGCTAATGTTAAAGCTTTGTATAAAAACAAGGGTGATGAATGGGATCCTTCAAATTATCGCCCTATCTCTATAACTTCAATAACTTGTAAAATATGTGAAAAAAACTGTTCGCGACACCTTAATGCAACACATGAATATAAATAACCTTTTCTCGGATGATCAGTTTGGCTTTAGAAACAAAAGGAATTGTATTCTTTAACTTCTGACTGTTTTAGAAGATTGGACTAGAGCTTTTGATGAAAGTTGTCAAGTAGACTCAATTTATTTGGACATTGAAAAAGCTTTTGATACTATACCTCACAGTCGTTTACTCTTGAAGATAAAGAACTATGGTATTGACAATCCCATACTGAATTGGATACAGAATTTTCTCACTAATAGGAGACAATGGGTTTGTTGTTGAATATATTCTTATTGGTCTAATATCACGTCAGGAGTTCCCAAAGGTTTAGTCCTTGGTCCAGTTTTATTTATAGTTTACATTAATGACTTACCTCAAGTTGTTCAGTCTACATGTAAATTATCTGTTGATGAAAGCAAATTATACAGGTAGATTTATTCTCAAAAACTATCAGTCGTTACTTCAGCAAAACTTACTACGTTTATGTGACTGGTCAGCTGACTGGCTGCTTCAATTTTCCAATCCAAAATGTAAATCGATGCAGATTTGTAACGTCAAGCTTCCATATATCTACGGAATGAAAGACTCTACCAGTCAAAATATCTCTTTAAATAAAGTTGATAGTGGGAAAGATCTGGGCATCACATTTCAAGATAATCTTAAATTTGATCAACATGTCTTAAATACTGTAAACCGTGAAAAGAAATTAACAGGTTTAATAAAGAGAAGTTTTTCTTGTATGACAATACCTATGTTTTTGACTGTCTACAAAAGTCTGATAATATGGATCTTCTGTTTATTTTCCGTCTACAATGAAAAACATACAATTAATTGAAAATATTCAAAGAAGGGCAACTGAATTATTCCATCATTGAGAGGTTTATCTTACGAACAAAGACTTGAAAGGCTCAATTTGCCAACACTTTTATATCGTAGACAACGATTTGACCTCATTCAAATTTACAAAATAATCCATGGGTTTGATAATGTTGACCCGGATAAATTTTTCGTGTTCAATGATAACTATACACGCGGTCATATATTCCAGATATTTAAACCAAGTGTGAATAAAACACTAAGGAAAATTAATTTTCTATTAGACGCATCGACCAGTGGAATAATTTAGATGAAAATATTGTTCTCAGTGAAAGTATTTTGACATTTAAAATTCTACTCGACCGGAGCTGGCAAAGTAAAAGATTTGATATACGTGACATATATTGAAGTTATCTTTCAGATTATTGTATAGGAGGAACTTACAAGCCATCTTGGCTTAAATGCTCAGAAGAAGAAGGTAAAAGTAATGATACAACTAGACAATAGAATAGAGAAAACCAGAACCCCTAAAGAAAGCCAAACACAGCAAAAGTGAAAATGTTGCAGGCTCGGTTTGAGTGAGCCTGTTCATGGACGGTACTGTCAAGTGCAAATTACCGTCCACGCCCCCTAGCACCGGCTTAAGCAGAATTCAACATTTAAACACGAAAATGGGGAAATTTTGAATTAAGAAACATCCACAGATGTGTTCATACGGCGGTTATCATGGAACCTTCAATGTGACACAGTATTGCCATTCCATGAAAAGCGGCGTTTGGTCCGCAATTAAAAAAATGCGTGTGCCCTTAACGAGAATACAATGGGCGAAACTAAATAAAATGGAATTTTTAAAAGGGGATCTGAGGAAATCAAGCCTGCATATCACAGATAAGACGTCAAAAGACAATTTAAAAAGCAGGCAACATATCCTAAGGGTGATTAGACAGTATTCTAAGACACGCATCTCCCAAACAAGATATACAAAGACGATTTATTTATGTTGCTAAGTGATCAAGAGAAATAAAAACATCAATCTGTAAGAAAACTACAAAAATGACGAAAATAAAGTGTTATAAATAAGTCACAGTTCCTTCGAAATGAAACAACGTTCTTCCAAACTACCCCTGTCTTAGAACAAACTTTATTTCTACAAAAGCTTACTGCTGTTTCCTTTTCACAATATATTATAGCACTCTTTAAACTTAGTTTAGAACAGTAAGGTTAAAATCGTTTATTACCAGATAATAATGTTTCTTGAAAGTGATAAATTATTCCATATTTATTTTCTTATGACACGGCCAAATATATCCGCGTGCATTGATTTCAAATATAAGACGAAAATGAATGTAGACAATCTTTACTGAAGCAATGCTTTTTCGCCGGATATGCCTAATGATATTTCTGTTTAAGACGTCCACGTATATCGTGCAATGTCTGTGTCAATTACGCCTTTCACAAATCTATAACTATATTTAAGACCGCCATCACAAACGTTGGAGGAAATAAGCAAAACATGCATGAACTTCATCCATTAACAAAACACATGATTTTAGAATCAGTTAAAAACAAAATGTTTAAAAACCAGCTACTAAGTTGATACTGTTAACCTATTACCCGATATACACGCCCTTTAACGCCTTTTTCACCCCCTCCCTATTTGTTGTCCCAAATGGTGAAAAAATGCCTTATTTAGGCCCCCAACACTTGTTTTTGTTTGCGAAATGTTGCCTAAAAACTGACCAAGAAAATTCCGGACTTGTGAGAGGCTAAAAATAACCCAAGGTCGATCATAAGGTAATAATAATAATATGTGATTGTATTTAGGTCAATTCTTTAGGGAACTCAGTAAACGTTAACATTTTTAATTGTTCCTTAAAAATAAGACAATAAGCAGGTTTTTTTTAATATAATTCACAATTAAATTATGCAATTAAAAAACAAAATGAAAATATATTTTAATTAATCTTTTTAAATAAATGATATATCAAAGTTAGCTGGATTGTTTAAACGTTGTCAGATATTACGTTACGTAATTATTAAATACGTAGTTGAATATACATGTACAGTAAAGACTGTCTAAGTGACCCCTTGTGTATATCGACATTCTGTCTAAAGTGACCTTTGGTGCGCCGAACAGTATTTACTATATAAATTGTCTGTATGTCGACGATGATTAAGATTACCAATACGGTATATAAGCCGTGCAAAGCGACGTCTGGAAGGAGGGTTACTCGAATGACGTTACAAAAAATTTAAAGTTTTTAAGAAATTAAAATCATAGCATATCTAAGGCATAATGGGGCTTTAAGGAACTAAGAAAATGAAATCAAAAGATAAGAGAAGCAAGGCAAAGATAACAGTTTAGGACATAAGGTGAATATTACGGATTGGGAAACCAGAATGTGTACATCAGAGGTTTAACTAAAGGTTTCAAACAAATAAAAGAACAATTTCTGCCAATTTTTTTTAATATATTGTACATCAATACAGAATCCTAAACCTTTATCCATTTTTATTCTACTGTATGTGTTTTATTGTAGATCATGAATCTTATAAGTAGAATTGAATTAAAAAATTTCTTTTAGAAACAGATTTTTCAAATTATAATATAAATTACATTTTTAATCAATATTTATCTTTTAAATACTATTGTAATTGTGTAGTTTATCATTTTAACCAATTATAAATGCAATTTTAATACTGTCTTGTTTTTATAAATGGTATGTGGCATGTTTAATATATGTTTAATATAAATAAAAAATATAATTAAACCCTAAGTATGATACTATCCTGCCTTTCAACAAAATATTGGCAAAATGTGTTCATATATCCGACATCTGTAGACACTATTCACAGTGACTCCCTGTCTATAATTACCTTTTTTCTTTTCTCCCATCGAAGGTCACTGTAAACAGTTTTTACTGTATTATCTCATTAAGTACTATCAGCAAAACTACATGTTTTAAGTCAAATATATTTGGTTGTATTGTTTCTCTTTGTGCTTGCATACTCGTGAAATCTTAATATGAAAACCAGTATACGTTTTGATTAACATTAATCTGTAAGAAAAATACAAATGTATCATAACATCCTCAAACATTCTCCTGAATTTCCCTGTAATAATATTTAACAATATTAAATGTGATGGGATATATGAAAACAATTGTTTATTACAGTATTTTAAACGATTTCTTCAGACAATCACAGATGAATCATTACCAATTAGTTTGCCGTTTTTATTTACATTACAATGATATTATAACAGCAATATCCAGGGAAAGGCGATAGTCTTAATCTAAGTTACCACGTAATAATTCAACTCAAAATTCATTACAATAGGAACTACGATTCCTCAAAGGGGCAATTCCGATTTAATCTAGAATTTTCTTTGACTTTCGTTTTATTGTTTTCTTCGACAGAAAGAACAGACTTCCCAAAACTCCAAAACTTAAACAGCTACATAGTCAGTTTGAATGACCATGTCCACGGACGATTGTGTAAGCTTTTTGTCACCAGCAGAATTTAAAATTTGTTCATGAAATTAATTTGATATTAAGTTAATTCGCATATGTATCAAACGGCAGTTAATATCAGGAAATCGCCAATTTGACACGTTCTGGCTTTAACAAGAAAAGCGGCAAAATGGTCACTAAGTAGGAGAATGTGTGTTTTCAAAACGAGAAAACGTTGGACGATTCTCTTTCTCAAGAATTCTCTTTATACATGTACAAAATACAAGGTGATTCGTGTAATTTATTTTGTCATTGATGACAGACAATCTTAACATAAAACGGTTGATCTGGGATATAAGACAATAAATGGAACTGTATAAATGTCGACTGTAGTCGTCTGGCCAGATGGTTAATACCTGACTTATGTGATATTCGCTTATATAGTATTCGCTTGTAACGTTTGTCTATTTTTTGTCCATTTTAATTATCTATGTACAAATCCAAATTCTCTTAAATATATTTCCGTGGAATGAAACATTTAAGTTCTATTTGTAGATTTCTCTTAAGTTATTTGTCTATGACTGTGACAAACGTGATATAATACATCGGATGTTTTGACTGAATTATTTATTATCATTAAATTAAAACATTTGATTTTTGATTTTTGCGAAATTGTTGGAAGACAAATTAAAGAATTGTATTAATACATAAAACATCAACAAACTATATCATTTATGTATAATAATGATAATACTTGTGACATTTTACGTTTCGGATCGAAATATCCGTTCCAATGGTACCCGCCATTTATCGGTAACGAGGTTAGCAAAGTTGCCGCCAATGAACGGGTATTTCCGAGGCGGACATTCAGATAAGAACCGCAAACACATGTCAGATATTTTTCTTGCATATTTTACCCTGTTCTACTACATATTAATGGTTTGCTACAATAACATATTTTTTCATAGAAATTAATGTCATTTCATCTGTAACTATTTTCTTTTCATTCATAACGGCGCGAGCACGACATCCTTATTGATTCGGAAAACCTCAAAATTACGTCATTTTTACAACGCTATAATAACAAAATTTTAGAACACTCAAATCATCTGGTCTCCAGATTAAATTTTCGGCATGGGTAAAACCAACAGAAACACAGGTGTGACAGAAGAAAATGTGATTATGTAAATTTATCAACTGGATAAAGTGTTCTTTCCTCGGTCTCTTCGTTTCAAAGGAAAAATTATTTGTAGTTAGGTTTATTTCTTAGTAAAAATCAAGCTGATGGCTTTTGTAACTGTCTTGAAATCCATTGACTATAAGTTAATTCAATAAATGGCAACTGGCTTTTTTATAAATACAAAAATTCAGTGTCTTCTTTAATTGTTAAAAACAATTGAAAAATAAAACTGGAATGCATATTCTAAGAGTCATATACATTTTAAAAATTTTAGACCTTAAAAGCATACAGTTTTATTTTTTTGATACCGTTTGCTCTACATATGGCCAAAATGGTAATTTTAAAATACAATAAAAATATATATTAAAGTTAAAATGGCTGAAGAAAGCATACAGAAAATGCTTTTGGTTTTACAGGATAAACGTTTGTTCGATAAATTATAGCTAAACAGATTTCAACTAATCGCGTTCTTTTTAATAATCTGAAAAGGGACGAAAGTGACGACCCATCGGTAGCAATGAAAGCGACAATAATGAAAGTGGCTGACTCGGTTTGATTTATCCTGTTCAGAAGGGGTAATGGAAAAGTGCAACATGCCTCTCTCCCGCTAGCAATGACATAGGTGGTATTAAACCTTCAACGTCAAATGTGCGTAAAAGGACAATATAATAAAACAAGATGCAAGGGGCGTGAGGGATGTTGCAGTTTCTTTACTGTGGCAAAATACAAATACGCATTGCTTTGAGTCTTTGAAATTATAAATTGAAACCTATTAAATCTGTTATGTATTTCATATATAAAAAGTATGAATAATTATTATGGAAACACGGACTGACCGAATGATTTGCAATTTCGCACAAAAGTAATTGGTCATTTGTATATCAAATGGTACATAAATCTCAATCTGTCCAGTAATGCGAAATCTACGGCATAATTTCGGGTAATTATGGATCATCCCTAATACAAATAGGTGTTTTGATATTAACTCATATTGCTTTGACACTTGCCTTTTTCAGACAAAAGATACCAATTAGTTTTTCCATTGTTGTAACAATAAAGTCAGACAGTGACACTAAAAATATTTTATCACGTAATAGTCTAATTTAATCAATCACATGAAGAAATACTATTCCGGAAATAATACTCATAGGAACAATTCTATAAATCAATAAAATATTCATGAACTGAAAACTTTGATGTTGTTTTCAACTGCATATGAATCATACCGACACATATTCCATAAGATGTTTTAGTGATTAAGTTGTGAGAGAATTCTCTTTTTTTTTTTGTTTTGTTTATTTTAACGGATAGCTTTTGGGTTTTTTTTCATTTTTGTATTTTCTGATAGCAGATCAGGAAATACAATGCTGACATTCAATCTCTGGCACAGAATTTAACGACAAACCTGACAACAGCTTAAAACAAGCGATGTAAAAGAAGAAATATTTTATTTTGTTACAAGTATCCAACAAATTACAACGGTCAATATTCAAGAAAACTACAAAAATCACGAAAATAACACGTCATAAATAATTCAAAGTGCCTTTAAAATGAAGCAACGTTCTTTCAAACTACCTATGTCTTGGAACAAACATTTTTTCTGCACAATCATAATGCTGTTTCCTTTTCACTATATATCGTGACACTCTTTTAAACTACCTACTGTAGAATATTAAGGTTCAAGTCTGCCGTTACCAGATGTGTAATGCGTATCTTAAACAGCACACCTCCTTTGAATTTCTAGTCTTTTTTTTAAATATTATCACCATGTTTCTTGAAAATGATACATTATTCCATAGTTATTCTTTTAGACGACAAATTTATCCTCGTGCAATATATTTCACATATAAGACGAAAATGAATGTAGATGATCTTTACTGAAGCGGCGATTTTTCGCCTGATATTTTTGGTAAAGACGTCTACATATATCGTGCAATGTCTGTGTCAATTACGCCTTTAACAAATCTATAACTTTTAGACCGCCACCACAAACGTCGGAGAAAATAAGCAAAACATGCGTAAGTTGCATCCATTGGCAATACCCATGTATCAGAATGAGTAAAAACCGAATAAGTTTAAATCAATACTATAAGTTAATATAATTATAATTTCAAAATAAATAAAAACGTATATGTTTAGCGTACCTAAATGCACACTGAATGTACTGATGTTATATTATATTTAATATATCGTATTTAAAATCATTACTCTAGTGTACTCAGTAACATTAACATTAATTATACATGAAAAGCAAGACAGAAAAGATAAACAGTACATTGTATTCTATCATTCTCAATTAAATTAGGTAATTAAGAAACAAAGACAGTGAATTAGTATATTAATGTTGGATTGTTAAAACGTGATAAGTCACTACGTTACATTTTTACTCGATAAACGTGTACATTAAGTATTATCTGGAAACTACATGTTTTGTTTAATCACATATTTCTTATTTAATTGTTTCATTAAATGCTCTTATAATCGTGTAATCTTATGAAAACCACCAATTTACGTTTTGATAAACATTTATCAGTAAAAGGGATATCACATCTTTGTCTTAGGAATTACAAAGAACTCCCAGTATACATGTACAAATACGAAATGCAAAGTACAAGACTATCGTATGCAATTCTTTTGTCATTTGTGAGAAACGATTTTGTTTACATAAACGGTTGATTAGGGATTACAGACAATAAATGAAATCATATATATGTCTGCAGTCGTCTGTTTACATGGTTGATTCCTGAGTCCTGTTTCTTCACGTGCAGTTTTTATTAGTTTCAACTATTTATGTACAACTTCAAATTCTGTTATACGAGTAGTGTTTAAATTTCCGTTGAATTAACACATTTAAGTTATAATTGTAGATTTTTTCTATCATTCAGTTATTTTTTTCTATGTCTATAACATACGTGAATAAATTGGATGTAATGATATCATTATTTAGAACATTCTTTTATAAAATGTATGTCATGCTAGGACAACAAATTATTATTTTTGAATAATGGTGATTATTTATTGCTGCCAAAAGTTATAGCTCGGATAAAAATACCCGTCCCGAGGGTACCCGCCTATTAGGCTTGCCCATAATCGGGAACCCGATGAACGAATTTACAGACCTTAACCCGAAACACATGTCATAATTTCATTTTTGTATACTTTACCATTATTTTCCTATCTTTTCAACTCCTGGCGGTTCTCATAACAAAAAGTAATAACTGAATATATCCGGGGTATATGTATGCTAAATGTATGAGTTGTATTTATCCAATTGAAATCTAATTCATGACATAGATAAATGTTATTGTGTGTAAATGCGCAACGGCAAATACTTTGAAAACTTCTTTTGATTATATTTTTGACGTTGATATTTATAATTTTAGTCGTATTGTTATAACATATGCCTTTTTTCAGAAAGAAAATACAAATAAGTGTTTCATTTGTAGTAACGATAAAGTCATACAGTGACACTTATAATCTTTTGTCATTAATAATCCAATTTAGACAATCACAAGGTGAAACGCGATTCCTGAAATAATACTCATAGGAACAATTCAATTAATGAACATAATATTTATGAACTGAAAAACTTTGATATTGCTTTCAATTGCATATGAATCAAATCTACACATATCCCAAAAATTGTTTTGGCGAAAACGTTGTAAGGAAATCTTTAAGAAGCGCGAAAATTGAAAATATTTCAAGCTCGATTTGATTGAACGTGTTTTTGTTATTCTATATAGGCGGGGTAAATAAAGTAATTTTCAGTTCAGATAAAATACTGTTCAGTTCTGATAAAATAATGTTCAGTTCTGATACATTTTGAGAAGTTTTTAAAATTTTTAAGAAACATGATACCAATTAATGTTTATTGTGAAGGGACGGCATAGTCCTCAACTTTCACTTACATTTTTAACTTTATAAATACAATAAAGTTCAGAACTGTAATACAAGGAATGTCAGTTATGTCATAGGATAGGAGACGTATTAAAAATGCCTCGCCTTATATCAAAATGAAATATACATAACTTATATTAATGGATGGATACCTACTCTGACCTTTTATTCGAATAACAATCAATAACAAAGCAAAGTGTATTTGTGTTATTCATTTTGTCATTTATTTGAGGCAATTTCAACCATCTGGGATTTAAGACAATAAAAGAAATCATAATATATCAGTAGTTTTCTGGGTACATCTCGAAATTGTATCGTCTGCAATAGTTATTTTATTTGCATATTAAATACGCTATATCAGAATACAGAAAGTTGATATCTTGCCCAATAATATGGAATGTCAGTTGTTAACTTTTTCTTTTACCGCTAATTTATTCCTGAAACGGTTTTTAGAATTTTATATATTCTGAAACAACACGAAACTAAAGTTGTGTTTGTATTTTGTTGATCTTTAAACTTCTGTTAGGTTCTTAAAATGATGTTATCATAAGGTTGACCTCCTCTTTTTTAATAAATAGAATGTAAGTTTATTAGACTACATGCAATATAAGTTTTAAAAATTACAAATAACATTTTACGCAGAAGCAGAGTTAAAATTTGCACCATAGAAAAACAACTGTATCTTTGAAATTATTTTTACTCAATGTAAGATAGTATTAGGTTAAAGCGCATGAGTTTTAACTATTTATTTTTACGCAATACGTCAAAATATTTTTGCAACGACCTGTATATCTGGCTCCTCCTCTTAACAAGCCATTCAAGCTCGTTCGCGCATGCTTAGTAGGCTAGGTATATAAACAGAGCACGCTTCTGCAAATTCCTTTTAGATCAAGTCTCCGAGCCTGTGAAGCTGACCTGAAAAAACATGGAACAAGAAATGCCGAAAGACACATATGCCCCCCTTTCTAGCCCTTGACACAGACAACAGGTCATTTTGTTATTATAATAGAAGCATGCCATAAATGGGTACGATTAACACACAGGATAAGGCAATTGCTATCTACTTATGCCATGGAACATTTTATATTTGGATTTCATTTAAAAGAAATTTCGGACAAATGTAAGTTTGAAAGGTAAGTGTAGTGTTAGGCTTGAGACAAAATAGGTAGAGCCATTCTTCTTTATTCTCATCGAAAGTATGAATTACGCAAAACAAATTTATTACCAGTTAATTAATTTAAACGGGTCTGCAGAAAATACACATTTCATTTCTGCAAAAAGATTTGTAATTCTATTTTCATGTGTTCAACGGACTGATCAAAAACTGCTGAATTGTTAGAGTTTATCTTTTAATGTAAGAAGGTTATATTACGCATTTATGTAGTGATTGTAACATGAACTTCATTAATTTCTTTGGCATTATTCAGGGTAATTGTTGATCATGCCTTGCATGTTTTGTATTGATATTAACTCATATTGCTTTATCACATGCCTTTTTCCAGACAGAAAATACCAATTAGTTTTTTTTCCATTGTAGTAACAATAAAGTCATACAGTGACTATTTCAAGAACGAAACATTTCATTTAAAATCCTTTGTCATGTAATTGTCTTATTTAATCAATCACAAGAAGAAATACGATTCCCAATATAATACTCATAGGAAAAATTGTAAATCATTACTATATTTATTAGCTGAAAACTTTGATATTATTTTCACTTGCATATGAATCAAACCTACACATATTCCATCAAATGTTTTAGCGATAAATTTGTTGAAAAATTTCTTTATTTTGTTTCTTTTCATATATTTCGTTAGATTTTTTAAAGTTTGTTTCATGGAGTGTTACTACAGTTGTAAACTATTTAACATATACTATCGGGTAATAACCAAGTCAAAAAATAGTCTTGACTGCATCAACAGCAAACGAGCTCCAGTAATATTTTAATACTCTTATACTCTCATTCTGATCTGATCCTACAAATCACTCCTGCAATAACATTTATCAAACATAATAGTATCAAATTGACAAAATTATTTCATTTGCATAATGATCTCTTTTTTTCGAATATAAATCGGCTATTAGTGTGAAAGGCAATTTTCTTTCATTTTAGACTAAGTCATTAGTAAGAAGCTATTTAAGCTTCGATTAGATAAAAAAAAACGAAATAGAGAGAAAGAATCCCTGTTAAACGTCTGAAATGCGAAATTTTAAAATGTTTAAAGGTCGGTTTCACGGTTTATTCAATATATGTGGTAGTGTTCTTTATGGATTTTTGAATGGCGTAATTGACAAAGACATGGCGTGATATATGTTTACAGTATTCGTCCTAACCGCGAATGACATTAGAAATATCCCGTAGAAATGTACCGCTTCAGTACAGACTGTCTTTTTCGTCTGATATATGAAAAATTAACGTGGAAAAATCTGTTGTCTTTTGTTTTTTGATACAGAAGAACAGTATACATAAAATTATGTTCAATACTGAAAGATTTCTAAGACGTTTTATCATTTAAAAAAAAACATGATATTAGTGAAAGGATTACGAAGTAAACTTTTACTTACATGGTTACCTTTATTAATACAATAATGGTCAGAACTGTTATACAAGGAATCTCAGTTGTGTCTTAGGACAAGAAACGTATCAATAAATGCATCACCTTATATTCAAATATATCATACATAACAAAATCAATTGATAGATACCTACTCTAAACTTTTATTTGAATAAATAGATTTAAAAACAAACATTGCAAACATTGACATGTGCTTTTTGATTACAAACATGTTCAAGTGAAAGTTTTTTTACAATCCACGTATCTACAAGAATTAGACAGGTTAGGGAATTATGCATATGCCTAACATGTCGCTGATCCTGATCCTGAAAAGAAAACATCCGTTATATATCTCTATACACTAGTTACATTTACTTCAGAGTCTTATAATAATGATGGCAAAAAGGAAATGTTTTTTAACATTACTTTAGAGAATTCTCCGCATACTTAAACAATAGCAAGGTGTATTTCTGTTATTAATTTTGTCATTTATGTTAGGCAATTTTCACGATCACGATTGATCTGGGATTTAAGACAATAAAAGAAGTCATAATATGTCTGCAGTTTTCTGGCTACATCTGGAAATTATATTGTTAAAACAAAACTGCTATAGTTATTTTATTTGCATATTGAATAAGCTATATCTGAATACAGTCAGTTGTTAACTGAACAATAATATCGAATTTCAGTCAACTTCCATTTATCGCTAATTTACATTGTATTCCTGAAACGGTTTTTAAATATTTCATATCTTCTGAAATAACACAATATAAAGCTATGTTTGTATTTTTTTGATACTTAAACATACACCAGGTCTTAAAAATATGTTGACCTCCACTTCCTAAATCAATAAAATTGAAAAAAAAACAAGAATACAGATCAACAAGGCAAAGGCAACGTTCACAGGATGCGGCCCCCGGTACACTCAAAAAAAACCTAGAGCGGACATAAGGGTGAAAGGAGTGGGACATGTAATGTGAAATAATATTAACTTAAGTGGGCCCATAGGGGAATTAAAGGGATAAGGGCTGTAAGGGTGAAAAGGTGGGGTGGTTAAAAATAGGTGAGAATAGGGAATTGAGAAAATACTTACCGTCAACGACAATCCAACAAGACAGACTTCACAAAACATGTAAACATCCAAAACAAGTAACAATACAGACATGAAAAACAAGTGAAGGAACAAAGAGGGGTACCGCCTTGGAACGGTCAGTGGTAGTTTAACCACTGGGGAGTTTAAACCGGTTTTAGGCGCGCCAAACCTCACTCTTAGCCCCAATATGTTCCTGAATGACATAAAAGTGTAAATAAAAATAATCCCCGCCAAGTGAAATTCTAACAATGGTCATGGTTAGATTAGACGAAATAAATAAATCACATACAAAATTATGTAAATATGTAGAAAAAGGTACAGCCTAACGACCATTACCAAAGTACTCTGTGCCTTACAGGAAGGCAGAGCAACAAGAAAATCACCTACAAGGGCCCGACGAAGCAAGACAGAAGACGAACATTAAGACAATTCAGTCCCAAAGGGCTTTAAGAACTGTCCATCATAGAGTCTCCCACTTAGTCCGTCAGATGTAATTAAAAGAGGAAAGCGTAGCGTCCAACTGTAAAAGGGTTGAACACCAAGCATGCGGTATGCCTTAAAATAATTGGGTCATAACCTCTTTTAATAAACCGTTTGATAATTTTAGTGAAGACGGCAGAAAAATTACTATGACCCATGATCCTACGAAGTTTGTAAACCACATCTCCATAGAAGTCAGGTTTGCTAATACCTAGTCGTAAAAGAGTTTTTAAATTACAATTAAATTTTAAAACTAAGTCTGAATTACGATGGTAAAACTTTGTAAAATATTTACGCAATTTATGATAGCGATAACCTTGTTTAAGAAGTTTGTTAGTAATAAATAAATTGCGCTCATTAAAATCATCAACACGACTGCACGCCCTAGCAAATCTAATTAATTGAGAAATATACACCCCATATGATGTAGCATGAGGTACATCTCCATCTAAATGTGGATAGTTAACAATATTAAAATCAAAATCATCTCTTTTATCGTAGATTTTAGTTACTATAGTATTGTTAATGATAGAAATGTTTAAATCTAAAAAAGATGTAATAACGTCTGAAGAGTTAGTTTTATTCAATTTAAGTTCACTGGGATATATTTTAGAAACCAATTGATCGAAATAAGGATTATTCATGTTAAGAATGTCATCTAGGTAGCGGGAAGTGTTGTTAAATGCATGTATAATTTCCTGATGTGAAGTAGGGGAAAGACTTAACATAAAATCCCTCTCATAGCAGTAAAGAAATAAATCAGCTATCAGGGGGGCACAATTAGTTCCCATTGGAATGCCTATTATCTGTTTGAAAACTGTATTACCAAACCTGACATAAATGTTATCTAATAAAAAAGAAAGTGCTTTACAAACTTCGTCACAGGTCCACATTGTATATTGTTTAATGATACCATTGGTAAAGAAAGCCTTCTTTGAATTGCAAGCAAGAAACGTGACCTGTTCTCTTGCAAATGTTTTTTGAATTAAAAACTACGTAAATTGAAAGTTTATTAAATTACATGCAATTAAAGTTTTAAAGATTACAAACAGAACTAAACGCATTAAGATTGAGTTATCATGTGCTCCTTATAATAAACAATTGTATTTTGAATTCATTCTTAATCAATGCCAAATGTAAGATAATAATTTTCATTAAACATTCAAATAACGCAAAGTAAAGACGTTTACTACTATTTCTACTTTTCAGGTATTGGCACAATTTTGAGCCAACAATTGTTTTTATATGACATAAATGTTTCACATTCCAATACAAGCAAAACAATATCATTTTTTCTCTGATTTATAATAACATCATGATGTATTGTTGAGCTGCATGTGTTACAGATCAACAGAATAAATAATTAATTAAATAAATAAATATATAAATACATAAATAAATAAATAAATAAAATCAATAAATAAATAAAATCAATAAATAAATAAATAAAAAAGAAAAAAAATCTAGCGAAAAATTGAGCCAGATATATTAGATCTACGCCTTTGATCAATTCATTTAGACAATAACACGCAAAGTTAACGAATATGGAACACATAATGTGAAGTGTTTATTTAGCTTAAGTTTTTATGCGCTCTAAAATCAATGTGATGATATGATGAGCATGATGATAGCAGTTCTAGTATCTATAGCCGTGATCAATATAATTTCCCACGTTCTTGTCGTCGTGATGATGATTATAATGATATTAATTATGACAATTGTAACAGGGATCAATCGGGTGATTATTCAATTTTTGCTGTTGTTGATCTTGATTATGATTATCCTGAACTTAGTGATGAAAATCAGCATATAGATACGAATTATCGTCATGATATCAAAAAGTGATTATGATAATAACAATATTAATGGTCACCATGATATGACAAAATGTTAACGATGATAATCATAACACTAGTATCCATGTTGATGATGATAGTTGATCACGATGAAAGTCGTAGTGATGTAACAATTCCTTATATTTATGATGCTGATGAGTGATGATAATCAGCAAATTTAGTATGATTTAGTTTGAAGTTCATTATTATTATCACATAAGTGTAGATATACTTTTTATTACCCTTCAAGACATTTTCCCAGTTAAGATTGGATATTGATCCGCCGACAGAAATTGATATAACCGAGCCAGACAGGTTATGTACACAGTATATTTCCCTTTGGGTACCCCACGTTGTAAACGACATGCGCTGAGACGATGCGCATACGGTTTGATGTTGCGCAGCCTTTTGATTGCTGTATATCAAAGCACTCTTTAAACGACTTTTGTACAAATTAAGGTTCAAATCAGGTCTTACAAAACCTTTTTTGCGTATCGTAAGCAGTACATTTCTTGTGAATTTCTAGTTGAATTGAAATATCTAACATTTACATAATGCTACAAACATGTAGCTTTTTAAATATTATCATAATGTTTCATAAAAAAAATCCATATTTACTCTGTTATGAGACGACAAATAATCCGTGTGCATTTATTTGACATATAAGACGAAAATTGATGTAGACAATCTTAACTGAAGCGGTGCTTTGTTGTCGGATATGCCTAATGATATTTCTGGTTAAGAGGTCTACATATATCGTGCAATGTCTGTGTCAATCACGCCTTTCACAAATCTATAACTTTTAGACCGCCGCCACAAACGTTGGAGGAAATCAGCAAAACATGCGTAAGCTGCATCCATTGGCAATACACATGTATCAAAATGAGTCAAAAACGAATAAGTTTAAATCAACACTATAACTATTATATTTCGAAATAAATAAAAGCGTATATGTTCAATCCTATCATTTCATACACTGAATGAACAGTTATTGAATTATATTTAAAGTGACATTATGTTCACATTTTTATAGTTTCAAAATCATTTTAAGTCATGCGTTGTTTATTGATAATGTGAAATATATTTATATATTAAAATGAGTTATGGCAAAATGAAAACTTATTCTGACCTTCACCTGTTCACTCACTTATTCCCTTGGATGGGCATAATGTCATTTAATATATTGTATTTAAAATCATTACTGTAGTGTACTAAGTAAACATTTCCAATAATTGTCCGTGAAAAGCAAGACAATTAGTAGTATTTTATAATTCACAATTAAATTATGCAATTATGCAATTAAAAACAAAATGAAAATACTTTTTAATTAATCTATTAATACAACTATTTATACAACTGATATTTTAATGTTAGCTTGACCGTTAAAAGTTTTCAGATATTAGTTTATTGGTTTATTTAATTTCATATATACAAACAATGTCATAAAACATGTACACAATCATTCTGTATAAGAATTATAAAAGACAACAAAATCGTACACAGGAAAACCTCCTTTTCACTAAAACCAGGTACATTATGTTATTTTAAAAAGTCTAAATAATTAAGCCAAAGAACCTGTAAAAATACATTGCTAAACGAAATAATAATTACTTAAAAAAGGAGATGTAGTAAAAATGTTAGACTTGTATAATAAAAATGAGTTAATTAGTCATAGTGTCAAAACCTTACTTCCTTTAAAAATAGTTATTTTCAGATCATTTAATAGCAACTTAAAATGTATTCTTCCTTTGTTAAAATCTAAGACCATATGAACTTATTATAAATTGTACTTATTTGTAAAGTCACACGGTAGTGGTATATTACAATGTTATTAGTATTCTCACTGTACAATACATTATTTTAATAAAGAATATCACAGCAGGTTTTGCGAGCAATCTTGTCATATGGGTGTCTTGGTTGGCAAAAAGGTACGTAACGTTTCATCTTTTGACATTAAAGAAAATAATGACAGGTATAGTGAGTGTAATCTAGCAATGGTTTCCTTATCATAATGTTACCTAATTGAATATATTTCCAAGTACATTAACTGCTTGTTTTTAATTCTCAAATGTTTCATTTAATTTTTGTATGGTGCTCGTATTGTCGTGAAATCTTATGAAAACCACCAGTACACGTTTTGATCATCATTTATCTGTAAGAGGGATATCATAACATCCTCAAACACCCTACTGAATAGCCCTTGTAACAATATTTAACAATATGAAATATGATGAGATATTTAAATGAATTGTTTGATTACAGTATCGCAAACGATTTTCCATAGGCAATCAATACTAATTAGTTGGCCGTTTCTATTTACATCATAATGATATCATAAAAGCGATTTCCAGGGAAATGTGATAATCGTATTCTAATTTATCACGTGATAATTCCACTAAAATTCATTACAATAGAAGCTACGATTCCCGATTTATTCCTCAAAGGAACTATTTCATTTCAGTCTAGTTCTATGCACTGGCATACTGCTGTAAAAATACGCAGGTACAGTATGTATTATTTTAGTTTTTTGTTCCCTGCGACAAAAACCAGACATCTTAAAACGGCAAAAGTCAAACTGCTATCGATTCAGTTTGGGGACGAAAGTGGTAAATAAAAGCTCCTCTAACCAGCAGATTTTAACATTTATTCATGAAATAAATGAAATATTAAGCTAATACGCTGATGTATCAAACGGCAGTTATTATGAAATCGTCTATTTGACACGTTTGGGCTACAAATGTATAACATGAAAAGCGGCATAATGGTCACCAAGTAACAGAATGTGTGTGCCCAAAAACGAGAAAATGTTTCCATACATGTACAAACACAAACAGGAGGGAGATGCATGTAATTTATTTTGACATTTATGACTGACGATCTTAACATATAACGGTTGATCTGGGATTTAGGACAATAAATGGAACACTATAATTGTCTGCAGTCGTCTGGCCACATGGTTAGTGCCTGACTTATGTGGTATTTGATTGTACCTTAAGTCCATTTTAGCTATCTATGTACTCCGTTGAATGAGGATATTAAAGATTTATTTGTAGATTTTACTTAACTTACTTTTTCTATGTCAAAAACATACGTGATATAATACATTGGATGTAATGATTGAGTTATTTAAATCATTATTAAATTAGAAACATATGAATTTGATTCTGTAATTGCTGGACAACAAATTAAAGAAAATAGTTCAACAAATACAATTGTATAAATACACCATACATCAACAAACTATAGAATTTATGTATAATAATAATAATAATAATAATAATAATAATAATAATGATAATAATAATAATAATAATAACAACAATATTTGTGACACGTTGCGGTTCGGATCGAATTAACCGTCTCTAGGGCACCAGTCATTCGGGGTTAACGAAGTTTGCCGAGTTGCCACCAATGGACAAAAACCCCGAGGGACTGATGTTCAGATCTGAACCGCAAACACATGTCAGATATTTTTTTCTTGCATATTTTACCATTTTCTACTATATTTTAAATGTTTTACCTTAATAAATTATTTGTTCATTAAAATTAATATCATTTTATCCGTAACTATTTTCTTACTAAAGCGTATGAATTTACAACTTCATTCAAAACGGCTTGAAGACGACATCCTGAATGATTTTGAAAGTCCCACATTTACGTCTTTTTAACACATTTTATTATTTAAATACGCTTAAATAACGTCATTTTTAAGAACTCAAGCCATCTTGTACCCAGATGAAATTTCCGGCATGGGTAAAACTGACGGGAAAAAAGTATGACATGCAAGAAGTGTGTTCATGTAAATTTATCAATATGGTAAAATGGTCTTTGCACGATATCTTCCGTTTTAAAGGGACGATTATTTGTAGTTAATTTCACACATTTTCTTGTATAAATCAAGCTGATATAACTCTCTGAAAATATATTGAATAAAAGTTAATTCAATTAAAGGCAAACTGGCTTTTGTTGTTAATACAATTATTAATTCCAAAACTTTCAGTGCCTTCTTTTTTCAAAGACCATTTAGAAAATAGTTTTTAACAGATATAATTAGAGTTATACATTTTAGAACTTAATTAAAAGCACTTTGCTTTTTTTTAATACAGCTTATCTTTGACATCTGGCCAAGATGATAAAGACAATTTGAAACAAGTGCTGAACACAAGAAGTTGCCGAGAAAAGTATATAGTTTTTGTTTTATTTTACAGAACAAAAGTTTGTTCATACATAGCAAAACTGCTGATCCAATCAAAGCAAGAAAAACGAAAATATAATACGAAAATTGCAGACTTGGTTCAACAATTGATTTTGTTCTAGAGGGATTATTGAAAATTTTAACATGTCTTATACCCACTAGCAATAGCTTTAGTTCAACACCAATGTGCTGATATGATTTATCCCGAACGACAAAGGGAGATTTGCACCTTTTTCATAATATCCCTTATGGACCGACTCAACCAAACCGAGTCTCAATTTTCACGTTATTTGCTGTGATTAATGCTTCCAATGAATAACTTTTGTTTTTCAGATATTTCTTGAATTCCAAACACGGCCATTTATATTTTGATCCTCGGCCTTTTTTGCACGGATAGAGCATTTTCGTTCTTTCGATTGTTGACACGAAAATGAATTATAAAGTGTCATCTTGAAAAAAAGGTAACGTTCAGCTGAAGCATAGAAAAATATCTGCAAAGTCTATATCAATAACTTGATTTACAAACCAGTTACAATTTGTAAGGCAATAGTTTCCTTGAAACGTTCTTTTTTTAATTCATATTTATAGGCGTGAGACAAACTGGTAAAACTATTGATTTTAATCGTCAAAAGTACGAAGCGCGCTAAAGAAAAAAAGACAATAAAACGGTTCAGAAGTTTCTCAACAACAAACTGTTTTCCGATTAGTTTTGTTTTTTAATTTCACAATAAAAACCTATCAGTATTTCGTGTTGTGTTGTTGTTGTTTTGTGTTCTTTTTTGCACAACGCTCTAAACTTTTGTGTGCCTCTTCAACGATATATCAGGCGATAATTAAGACAGACAGGCTTTCATTGAAATAATGTTTGTTTCACTAGTTCTTACTATTTGTATCTCTCGTAGGAACTACTTAACACATTGATTATTTATAGTAATTTGTCACATCCATCTATTCAAGTTTTCTTCTCTCTAGGGACATCTTTTTTCTGTCCTTGCATAACTTCCTTATGAAAAATGAAAAATAGAGTTATTGTATAATTATTACCGTTTCTTTACCTAAGTCTATACAAGGCATTTGAATTATGACTGTTGCTAAAAATGTATGATTTTTAGAATCGAGAAATTCAATTTGATTCTTACTTCGCTAATATTTTCAGTATTTTTTTTAAAGTAGAAGGGACAACATCGAGGTGTATTTTGGCATAACGGGACAAATTGAGATTTATGTACCATTTGATGAAGGTGCGGAGGAATTACTTTTATGCAGGATTTCAAATCATTCAGTCAGTCTTTTTTGTTGTGAAAAATGGTCCAAAAATAAAAACCGTTTCAGCGCCTTTTAACTCAAATTGGTAAAACAGTGCTAATATACCATTTTTTAATTTACTATCTCAGGCATATCTTTAAGGCAATAGAGTATTATATTATATTAAGATTATATGGCGTCCTCTGTTATAGGAATTTTATCTGATACATGAAACGGGGACCATTGCTATTGTTGTTACTTTCAAACTTACTGGCAACCAAAACGTACAATACACTTGTTTAGTATAATAGAATATTTAAAACTGTTCATGAGGAAACTTTTTTAAATACATTTATTATGCTTGAAAATAACGTTCATACTTTTGACCCGTTTGTCTCTACTAAAGGATGTACCTGCATTTTATATGTTTTGCCGCTTTCGAATAGTAAAATTCGCATAATTTTAATGCGCTTTCTGTTTTGACTTTCATTATGAATAATTTGAAGTAATAGTATCACTTTGATACAAATGTCAAAACACATATATGGCTTACTGTTACAGTAAGGAGTTGTATACTGTGGCAAAGTACAAAACTACATTGCTTTGGGTTTTCGAAATAAAGAATTTAAACACATTATAACTGTTTATGTATTTCATATATACAAAATTCAATATATACAACATAAACTATATACAAAGTAAATAAAGGTTTGAAAAACTCCTATATAAGATATTAATGTTTGCCATGGAACCACGTATAAACACACGTTAACTTTTTATTATCCCTCATGTACAGACTCAATCAAACCAAGTCTGCAAATGTTATCTAATTTTGTTGTGTTTAATGCTTCCAAGGGATCACTTTGTTTTCAGATTATTAACTTTCTGCATACACGTATCTGAAACAATACTCGAAAGGCCAGTTAAATCGCTTCATGTTATAATTTAATAAGTTAAAAAGTAATACTTGTTTAGGCACTGTATAATTGTTAATTATTGAAATATTTCCTTTAATGTTTTTTATATAAATACACCAGGAAGCCTTAGATACGAAATTGTATATAAACAGACGTCTCAGTACATAGATAAAAGAGAACAGTCATAATATAATCGGTAACTTGTTGTGCCATTTGTAGTAGTAACGACTAGCCTGGGAAGGTGGATAAAATAATGTTTGAAAATTTTAAATATTTGAAACTACACATTTGAAAGAATACCTTACTGAAATCGTTGCGATAAGAATCATCTAAAAATAAGAATTTTTCATCATCATACACTTACATGTACACGGACATGTAAGGTTAGTTTTTATAAAGTGTAACCGAATATGTACTACTCATTTATATTTTTCCTACACTTCCTGCACTCAAAAATGTTTTGGCGGTTTTAAAAATGCTTATAGTCCGTAATATGTTGACGGCAGTAGTATACCACTCAAATGTGTACTCTTGTTATTTAACAGAAATTTATACAAAAAATGATATTTTTTTTCTATTGGTTTCCTATGACGGGAGTCCTAAACAGAATAACCAGGGAGCCAATGTTGATAATGTCTCAGCTGGTGATTTATTATAATATTAGATACAGTTGATCTGATGTAATAGTTTCTGGTATATACAGACTCACTTATTTTGCAGAAAAGAAATATTAACTGTAAGAATCCGATAAATTATGATTAGATATGCTCATTAGAATAAATTAGTTTTGCAAGTTCTTGTACGTAATACGAGCTATTTTAATCTTATTGGTAAATTTGTTAAATGACTTTATTTAAAGTATTCACACATAAAAATGCGTGCGCACTTCAACATATGGCTTTTACTAAATTGGTTTTGAAATAAATACAGATTTGTTGATTTGTCGTAAACCATTTAGTAGATTATCTAATTTGTCTGAAAGTTGTCTGAAATTTCACTTTTGTGAACATAACATGTAAGTTGAAATCACTTTTAACTATCAATCACGTATTTGCAAAGAACCTCCGCTACCGATGGCTTACTATTGATGTTTAAATTTGAATAAGAATTTGCATAAATAATGGTATGATAGGAACGGATAGAGTTAAAAAGTTAAGAAATAAATTGTTTGGCAGGCAACAGTACCACCATATGTACACAAACAAATCAGTCTTGATGTGATGCGAAATCTTTTCTGATATGGATAATTGTAGTTTGTAAAATATAATTATATAAATGTGTTAGCTTGCTTTTAATTAAGTTGAATTTTACTTGAAAACAATTGTATGATTGAAATAATATAAAATATAATTGATGTGACATGATATTGTTTTCAATACATTAGTTCTTTATTAGTAGATTAAAAAGTCATAATTAATACAGTTTTCGCTCTGTTACTTTTATACCAATAAACTAATGTTACAATCAATATTTAGGTGCGATCAATGGTGAACGATTTGTCTATGCTTAAGTTTGCAACAATCTATCGAAATAAATCGAGTAAACGCCAAATATGATGTATGAGTCTGTCTTGCCCCTACATAGTAATTTTAGGTTGGAATAGATTAAACATTAATACAACCTTCTAGGAAAACACAAGTGTCATACATGATTGCATCTTTGACTAACTATTTTATTCGTATTTACCTTGGTTGATTAACTATTTTTATGACAAATATGTCTGATAGAGTAAAGTATAATGAAAACTGTTAAATGCTGCAAACGCTGGATATTTCTATATTTGTACGCGTTAAAATAATTAATTTATACTAACATGCCATTACTGAATGATAAATTGACTATTTGTTATTGTGATGAGATATGCACAATGCTCGATATAATTTTATATTAATCATTAATCATACAGTCGTCTCAGTCTTCTCAGGATATAGACAATTTATAATGTCAATTTGCATAATGTCTAGGAAGATTCTGATGACCATTCTCCCCCTTCCCCCGAAATACAAATATCACTTATTTTAAATGTATCAGTGTCAGAGGTATATGCTTTCTGTTGCTTATTGTTGTAAATCAAACCACTCTTTTGTAGCTAATTCACAAATTCATAAAGATTGTAATTAATGCCATGAAGGAAGGA
Organism: Ruditapes philippinarum; assembly: GCF_026571515.1. NCBI lineage: Eukaryota > Metazoa > Mollusca > Bivalvia > Venerida > Veneridae > Ruditapes > Ruditapes philippinarum. The sequence goes on along the minus strand of NW_026864948.1, from coordinate 15,641 downwards.
AACTTAGTTGTATGTTATACATGCAGTCAATCACTGTTTTTAATAAACGAAAACTATTTCGCGTTTATTATCCAATTCCATTTACTTGTGTTTCGAGGATATATAAGCAAAACGTGTGTTTGCTGCTCACAACAGCAATTATAAGAATTTCAGAATGAACGACTGAAAACAAAGACAACAAATCAACAAAATAAACAAAAAAAACGACATTAAACAAATCAACAAAAAACAAACAAAACAAAACATCATACGTTTGAAGACAAATTATTAACATTCTTAATGTACAATATAAACCAAATATGGAATATACTGAAACGTGATTCAAGAGTACAAAATGAAAATAACACAAACATTTGTATCGTCCCAGATAAATAAAACAGTAGCAGTATATCTCAGTTCCCTTGCAATTAAGGAAATGAAAGCACAATGAATTTTAATGTATTATTTTATTTAGATGGTTGAAACGTTGTTGAGCATTTATATGTCCTAATTTTATATATTAGGAATAGCAATTTGTGTTTTCTTAACACTACATGTTTTACTGACATGGAATCAATAATAAAGTCAACTTTTAAACCAAATAACATAACTCATCTTTCAGATTTTAAGGAATTACGAGTAACAAATGTACTTTTGAGCACGCAACTAAATATTTATATTTATGTTACAGAACTTCCTCAAAGTTCCTTAAACAATGCATGAACGCATTACCCTTATAATAACCTTTATAAGAAAATCATAAAAAATGTTTTTGTACAATATACGATATCTTAAACAGTCTTCCTCTAACAATCAAAGCAAATTAGCTTGTCCTTTATCTTTGTTATTATGATGATATCAGGGGGATACCTATCTTCCTGGAAGGAACTATTTGAACTCGTTACAATCTGGTATTTTTGTATGGCAATCAATGATACATATATAAGAATTTCAATTATTGTTTTCTTTGAGATAAAGACTATGAAAAGAAAATAGTATCCCCGATGATGATCCAAAACAGCAAAAAAAACAACTCGAGTTGAGTGAACCTCTTTATTGACAGTACTGATTGTAAGCTCCTAGCACCGACTTAGTTCAATATCGAGTCATAAAAATAATGAATTTTGTAATTAAAACAAACATTCGTAGGTTACGGCGGTAGGCATGCAGCAATTGATGTGACACGTTCTTACTCTTACATTAAAAGCGTCGAAGGCGTCGTTAGGTCCCAAAATAAAACGTTCGTGTGCCTATTTCGAAAAAAATTGGATGATACTCTTTCTTTTGTCATTTGAAAATATTTTTCTACAGAAAATTGCAGTCAACATTGTGCATTTATGTAATGTATTTTGTCATTATGATAGACGATTTGTGCCTGAGATGTAAGAAGATCAATGTCGACATATTTATTTCTTCAGTTGTCTGACCACATAGTTACTTTCTGACTTATTTGGCAATGTTGGTAACTTGTTTTCCATTTTATGGCTATGCTATCTGGCTTTCTATAATTCAAGCAGACTTGCTAAAATTCAAGAAATTTTATATGAATAAATTACCGGTTGAATTACGATATTTAATTTATATTTGTAGGTTAAATTTAGTTGGTTTTCTATCTCTGTGATTATACGTGATTAACACACATTGATTTAAATTATAAATAAATAGCACTTAATAAAAATTATATCTAAAAATTGCAGAAAAAAAACCAAACAACTTATCAACCTTAGCTTGACAACAGATATAATTGCGTAAATATTTACAATATCGACAAACTAAATGATTTACATATCAAAATTTAAAGTGTTCATGTAAATTTACCAACAGAATAAAGCAGTTTTCGCTTGGGCTCTTCTATCACATGTGAAGATTGTGTTCAGATAGGTTTACATATATCGTTCATATAAAACAAGCTGATAATAGCCGCACATTTGTTACTCTCTTCAAATAAATTTCTTGACAGTTAATTAAACAATTAACAACCGGCTGCCGTAATAAATACAACTTTAAAATGTCAATACTTTCAGTAGTTCCTTCTTTTAAAAAAACTGATATTCAGAAAATGAAAATAAGATTCTTTATGATTTAAAACGTGAAAGCATGCAATTTAAAAACTAGTTAAAAAATAAACAGCATTTGTCATTATATCTGATTCATCATTTTGTATCTGATACAGTTTGCTCTAGTTATTCATATTTTATACATATAAATGATATTTAATATGATAAAGCATATAATTTATCTAATCTATGTGACCATTTAGATCGCTCTGTGGTATGATTTTTCAAGTTTTAAAATTAAACCGTACTTAAATGCATGGTATCAATTCTAACTATTTAAACATTCACTATAAGTGTTTATATAAGAATCACTAGAAGCTTTAGTTTTTGTTTTGATGATGCAAAATGCCATATAAACAGACCTATGTATCTCACAGAAAAAAGAATACACAGTTTAAGCAGTAATTTGTTTTGTCATTAATGCTAGATTTTTTTCCAATCACAACCATCATGGGAATTACGATAAAATACAGTTATAATACAGTCGTATTATTTGTCATTTGTAATAGATTAAAAATCAAATTGATACAACGTTTTAGGGAAACGCAACAGCAATAAGTGTGTGGTCTTTGACTTATCATCCTTTTTTAAGACAAATATGTCTGAAAGAGGAAAATGTAATGAAAACTGTTAAATACTTCATGCAAAACAAGAATGTTTCTTTTTTATTCGTGTGTAAACCATTCATTTATACTGACACGCCATTGCTCAATGATAATTGATAAATTGTTATTGTGACGAGTAATACACATGATAGGCAAAATGTTCGATATTTGTATTAATGAATCATTCATCCTACAGTCATCACAAGACATGATTTTTATAGATGACAAAACGTCTATTTTTTAACATTTGTTTATAGGCTTTTATCTTTATTATGTTAATATAATGTTTCATTTCACACGATAAAATGTAGAAATTCCTAGATGGTCAATTTGTATAATACTTGTGGTCTCCTACTCAATCTTTTTTTTGTATTTGATTGTATTTATATTGCGTATATATGTTTGATTGAAATAAAGTATGACAAAACTAATTTGTTGTCAAGGAAGATTATAAATACTTAAACGTGATTAAAGAGTACACAATGAAAATAACGCACGTTTAGACAAAAAGCAGTATTTTATAATTCCTATGAATGGATGAAAATTAAACTACAAAATAAATGTACATAAAATATTGAAAGATTGATTTATACGATATTGAGATGTGGGCTTGAAAGTTTGAACGTTGTCGTTGTATGTTTTCTAATTAAATTAATTAGCAATAACATTTAGTGCTCTCTTTTCACTACATGTTTTAACTTTATTGTTATCGATTTAAAAAATCTCAAACGTGTCTTCTTCCGAACACATTCGGCTAATATTTGATAGAAGCGGCGAGTTTAAGTAGAACTACACAGAACATGAATTTCTAAGATATAAATTTAGGACATCATTTTCTTGTGTTATTACTTAAATATCTAACTTTAACCTACAAAAGTCCAAACTTTCTTGATAATGCGCTCAAACAGGCTTATCCTCAAACAAAAACCGTAGTTAAATTGAATTAGAAATCCAAAACGGGCAAACGAGTGAGTCTATTCATGGACGGTAGTTAATTGTGTAAGCTCCTAGCCCCGGCATAATTCCATAACAATCATGAAAATAATGAAATTTTGTATTCAAAAACATTTCACAGATGCATCTTTACGGCAGCTATCATGGAACATTGAATGTGAGACGTGTCTGCTATTAAATGAAACTGAAAGAATGCGTGTGTCCTGACAGAGAAAACAGTTGCCGATACTCTTTGCCTTGCCATTTGAAAATATTTATATAATTGCAGTGCATTTATGTAATCTATTTTGTCATTTATGACAAGTAATTTTTTCATAAACGGCTGATCTGGGATTCTAGACCATGGATACATCCATATAAATGTCTTCAGTCGTCTGGCAACATGGTTGATTCTTTACTATCCGGCTTTATGGCTTTATGTAGTTCAAGTAATTTTATATTTGAAAGGGTAAAATAATCTTATGACATATTTAAAATTTATAAAATCTATAAGCAGTAAAATTATATTGTTTTAATAATCTTATGGTCGAATCCCGATAAAAACAAAATGTAACATAGAATGTCACTGTTATTCATTACATATGTAAATTGTAGGCACATGTAAACAGAATAATATGTTTATGATTAAAATATGATGTTGCTTTTGTAAGTAAGGTTTTAACCGTATAGCAATGATTTCGTGCAAGTGCCATTCGCTTGTCAGGCAATATACAACCAAATCTTTTTCATACAAGCATTTTGGAAGTATTCTTTTTGAACATTCAAGTACTTATTTTCCACTAGATACATAGCTTCGTGATCTTTAATGGCAGGTTGAATTAAGATATTGAAGTTCTATTTGAAGATATTACTCGAGTTAGTTTTTTTATCTCTGGTATACATGTTAAAGATACATTGGATGAAATCATTTAATACATTATCAATTTATAGCATTAAAATATATTGAGGATTTGCAAAAAAGAGAAGAAATTACTTAATCTTATCTCGAAAGCAGATGCAATTATATGAATATTTGAAATATCAACAAACTATAGGATTTATTTAAGATGTAAATTGTTCATGTAAATTTAACAACATTATAAAGTGTTGTTTTTTCTTCGACTTTCCAATTAGATGGGAAGAGTATGTGGATTCCGTTCATATAAAGAACAGATAATAGCTACACATTTGTTACTGTCTTGAAATCGATTTGTTGAAAGTTAATTAAATAATGTGGAACCGGCAGTTGTAATAAATACAATTATTAAATGCCAACAGTTTTACTGCTTTCCTTCGATTTGAACAGATAATATAAGAGGCCTTGGATTAAGAACTTTAAAGCATCTTACTTAAAATGACGAAACACTGAAACACGCGTTTGTCGGTATATTTGTTTTGTCATTGTTTTCTTTGTTTAATACGTTTTTGTATGTCCATGATTATAACGACAATTAGAAACAAACATTTTAAAATGTCTGTTAAATTCAAGAAATTACCGAGGTAAGCAAACATATATATTTTGTTGTTTTTACAGAAAAAAGGTTCTACAAATAGCAAACATCATTTTCAGCAAATCGCTATCTTGTTAATACGTCCCTTTTCATTCTCTATTTAATGCACCTATTTTTTTTGCATTTATATTTCAAAGTTTGTGAACAACTCAGTAGATTTGACGACAGTCAGTGATTTAAAAACATGTTAATTTAAATTGTGCAATTCAGCCTGATTTTCCTATTAGTAATCTAATTGAGACGTTGACATAACACATGCAATGGATGTACCGATACATTGGTTTTCAAATCCGTAATGTTAATTTTTATACCATACTAATATAGTTACTTGTTCCATAATATGTTTTTCTGTTTTGTTTTGCATTTCATTTTTCCGACCAATGTTTCTTGGAATGGCCAGCAAAAATAAGCTTGCAGTAATGTGTTTCATACTCATCAAAAGCAATATACACACAAAAAAAAAAAAAATATTTCAAATTGCTACAAACGATCTAAAGAAAACTTATGTACAATTAGTAAAAATGTTATTTTTTTTCTCATTAACAATGAAGCTTGTAAGTGTAAAGTTTTTATTCCTCACAGCGATCAAACTTTGTGATCCTCTTTCAATTAAAACCATAATAATGACCTTATACCAAGGTTTAACATTAAATACACTTTATATTTGGCCAATAAAGACAGACAGACAGACAGACTTCAAATAGGAAAAGGTTGTTTTTCCTCGCTATGTATCCCCACAAGAACTATTGCGCATCGATCGTAATGTGTCACATCTGTCTATCCGAGTTGTTTTTTTCGCTTGGAATATCTCTTAGTCTGTCCTGAATAAAAAGTATGCTTTTTCATTTCAAAATACTGATAGTAGAATTGTAGTTAAAATTAACATTATTTGAGTAAGCACGTTACGTTTTAGAATTTACACACTATAGATAGTGTCTTCATTTTTAGGAAGATTTTAGAAAGTGTATCAATAAAGGAAGATTTTAGAAAGTGTAGCAATAAAAGCATTTTACCCACATATTAACATAGTACATCTTTATACTGACAGAGCTTCTTTCTTACATTACTTATATTATCAATAAATAAAGTTTTCTATCAACATAATCAGTAATTTGTTTTGTCATTGATGGCAGATAATAATTATTCCTGGAATCACAACTTCCCTGAAAACTTTGATAAAAATAATACAATAATAATACAGCCTGTTTATGGCTATCGCGTAAATCGCCTAAAGGAGGCGGATAAAAAGATAATGTCTATTTAAAATTGCTTTCTATCCTGCATTGCGATATTTAATGTCTGAAGTTTAATTTTTGAAAATTTCACTTTTGAAAAAAAAATACATTACTTAAATCGTCACGCTTGGAAGCATCTGAAAATATAAAAAAAAATGTGAAAATGAAATTTCATATATTTGTTAACACTTGCACATTCGCACTCATTTACACGCACATGTATGTTCAGTTAGTTTAAATTCAATGTAAACAATAATTTATCAATTTATTTATGTCCTACACTTCCTGCACTTAAGTGACTCTTCTAGAGCTTTTAATGCTTTAGGTCCGAAATGTCGACGGAATTAGTTGACCACTTAAATGTGTATATAACAGAAATTGAGACAGAGATAATAATTTTAGTATCAATTTGGCTTCTTATGACGAAAGTCTGAAACAGAATTCCCAAGGTATCAATGTTGGTAATTTCAATAAATTGATTCTAGCAGATCATTTATCGTAATGTTAGATACAGTTGATCTGATGTAATAAATGTTCTTTTTTTATAAATTCTTTGTTATTGATTTTGAAAAACAAAAGTTGTTTGCTTGATAATGATAAAAATCGTTAGAGGTCGATAAAAAGCGAACTGTGCTCGATATATAATTAATTATGTCAGTACTAGACGTACATTATATGATTTATTTTGATATTATCAGTACATTTGTTAAATAATTTAATTTCAAATGTTCACATATAAATGCATGCCTACTTCATATGCCATATAGGTCTGAATCTGTATCTATATATCCCTAAGCTAATGTTATAATCAACATGTTGTACGATTTGCCTAAGCTTAGATATGCAACAATCTAGCGAAAATAAATTGAGTAAACGTCAAATATGATGTATGAGGTTGTCTTGTCGCTACATGGTATTCCTAGGTTGTAATCTATTAAACAACACATTAATAGAACGGTCTACTGTAACGAAACTATAATAAGTGTTTGTGTCTTTGCCTTGCCGCTTTTGTTTGGTATCATGCTGGGCTCCATGCTGGGTGTCCTTTGTTCATTTGGTCGTTTCGGGTTGTGTTCATTGAAGGCCGCCCTTCCTTGATGATCTTGTTTTTCATATGTCTGATAGAGGTAAGTGTAATGAAAACCTGTTTGATGTTGCAGAACCAGAATATTTCTATATCCTTTCCTTCGCGTGTAAACAATTCATTTATATTGACATCGCTCAATGATAAATTTACTATTTGTTATTGTGACGAGTTATATACATCATATGAGAAATTCTCCATTAAAGTATTCACGAATGATTCATCCTACAGTCATCACAGGATATGACTTTAATTTATAGATGACAAAGCGTCAATGTTTTAACAATTGTCAATATGCCTTTATTTTTATTATGTTAATATTAGCTAAGTCAAATAACTATCGGTTTTTACAATTAAACTGGAACATAAACGCTTTCAACATATTTGACATAATTATACATCGCTGTGAAAAATGTATGCAGCCATAAAATAGTCCCCAGGAAATGCTTATGTAATAGTATGTGTTCGTGATTAAGGAAACAAAGAACATACTTTTTCTGTAAATAAGGTATGTCATGATAGTTACAATAGTTAATTCTATTGTAATATGATGTATTTTTTATTGGCAAACATCAAATATTATCATATTCTTTAAGTATTTAATCATTTGCAAATTTACTGATATCCATACTTTGCCTTTATCCGCTAAGATATAGGAATACATACTAGTATCTCAATTTGTATAATGTCAAAGAAAGACCATTTGGAAAAAAATAAATATTTTAAATGTATATCTCTCTTTGTCAGAGGTATAAGCATTAAAAGCGTCGTATTGTCCCCAAGTACAGCACACGATGTACAAGGGCCCTTGACGACAAAGCAAAGGACAATACTCTTTGTTTTATCATTTCAAAAAATAATGTCACATACCAAAATAGGAAAATAAGGTGCAATTTAGTAATTTCTTTTGTCATTTATGACAGACGATTGCTACATAAACGGTTGAGCTGGGATATCAGACGATAAATGGAGACATATTAATGTCTTCAGTCGTCTGGCTACATGGTTAACTCCTGACTTATGTGGCATCAACGTTTAATCTGTTTTTCCTTTTTATTGCTTATATATCTGGCTTTCTATAATTAAAGTCCATTTGTATTAATAAGTTACCGGTTGAATTATTGAATCATTGAATAATTTTAATTGTTAATCAATAGCACTTAATCAAAAAATATTTATTGAGAAATTGCAGAAAAATGTTAAACCTTATCTAGAGGACATTTATAATTGTGTGAATATTCAAAATATCACCAAACTATAGGATTTATGTATAAGAATATATTTTGGTCATGTAAATTTATCGCTCGGGTATACTATTTACTGTGAAGAATGTGTTCAAATAAGCTTACATATATCATTAATCAAATGATGAGGAACTGGCTGTTGTAATAAATACAATTATAAACTTCCAGACGAGTACTTTTAGTACCTTTCCTCATTTTAAAGTGCATATAGGAAATAAGATTTGAGCAGATATATAAAGAGTCCAATACTGTTTTAAAAAACCGCATTCGTCAGCATATCTTTTTTGTCATTGTTTTTTGTCTGATAAATTTCTCTGGCTAATATTTAAAATACGTTTTAGAATTTATGCAACTGTTAGCTTCCTTCTCTTTTTTTCTGCATTTTGTTTTTTGCATTTCAATTTTAAGACTTTGTGTAACTCAGCCAAAAGATAAGACGACAAATGGTGAATTCAATTGAATGTCAACATAAACTGCGTTATTCAGTGGCTTATTCCTATTAACATTTAGATTAAGATGTCTTAAGGCGTCGACATATATCTCGCAAAGGCTGTATCAATGACTTGATTTCCAAACCCGTTCATATAAATTAATATTATTTTGTATTCCATAATTGTTAGGTTACTTGTTTCATTGAATATTCTTTTGCTTTCTTTAAAAGTCATCAGATTTCGAACAAATATCGATTGGAATGGCCAGCAAAAATAATCTGGAAGTATTCTGTGTTTACTCTCTTTAAAAGCACGATTCCCACAAAAAAGAAATGTTAGGCATTTCATTTCCACATTACGATCAAAAAATGTGTTTCTCATTTACTTAAGTATCGTAATTTTGACCGTATTCAAAAATGTAACAGTAAATTATCTCATAAATTAGACGACACTTACAACGGACAGGCTTCCATTGTGAAAATGTTTATTTCGCCAGTTCTTGCTAATTGTTTCTCTCAAAAGAACTACTTAACACATTGCGTATTGATCATGCTTCGTCACATCTGTCTATCCGAGTTGTTCTTCTCCCTCGGGACATCTCTTGTTCTGTTCTTAAATATCTTCCTTATGTTAATGAATTATACTTCTTATAAAGCTATCGTGATCATTTCATTGTGTTGATATAAACAAAGCATTTTAATAAATGTTATTCTAAATATATGTCTTCTAGAACCTGAAATCAGATACAAATGTTAATGTATGTTTTATGTATAGAGTTATATCAGCAAATTGACTCCATATTCGCAGTAACAAATTACAAAAATACATTGCCTTTAGACTTTGATAATTAGGAAAATAAATTGAAAACGTTATATACGAGGGTTGTTGTACAATGTCATACAGATCATTTGAGAAAAAATAAAAATAACTGAAGGTGTTTTTACTTGTATTTAAGATATTTATGTTTGGACGGGCATCAAATATTTATAAACGTTGATAAGTAGAGAACGATCAACAAGCTTATCATTTTTGTTTCCATTCATAAAATTTAACATAAATGATTTGACCTCACAACGTTTTAAAATAAAAGCTTAGTAATATTATTACCTTAAATAATCTGAATAATAAGAAATTGGGATAAATTCACGTGAAACGTGAACATGATTTCCCATTTAATCTTACATATACACATGTTCACCCGCATATATGAAAATTGAAATTAAAATCAATGTAATTTACAATTTATTATGTACAATTCTATTCTGTTAGTGACTCTAAAGGTGTTTTGAACAATGTTATAGTTAACTGTATGTTGTTTCTGGCATGAGTTTCTTCCTAAAATGTGTACTGTTGTGAAATAACTTAGATTGAGACGGAGATAATAATTTAGGTATTGAATTCATAAATGAGAGTGTGAAACAGAATTCCCTAGGCACCAATGTTGATAATTTCTCAATAAATTGATTCTAGCAGGTCATTTATCATGGCGTTTGATACAGTTGATTTAATGTAATAAATGTATTTACAAATTTTAGTAAAACATGCCAAAACAATTTTGTATTGTAGTATAGAAATGAAATTAAACCGGGAAAGTCCGATAAAATACGAAACATTATCATCCTTAGCATTAGTAAATACATTTTTCTAAGCACTGGCATGCTAAATTGTAAAATCATTTTGAAAAAGCTTGTTTAATTGATTAAAATTATTGTCCACCTCAACAAATGTATGTGTTACGTACTAAGTTGAACAGACACATAATGGTTACTTTAATTGGTTTTGATATAGGCTTAAAAACTCTGAATTTATCTAAGTGGGCTTAACTTTATCAAATTTAACAGTTATGAATATTCGATTCATTGGACATAAATAAAAAAAATGTGCCGTATCATTTCAGGAGCAATCATACGTTTGTAAGACATTAACCTCTAGTAAGTTTTGTTTTCCTATACTGAACAAATACGATTTACTACAATAATCTAATTTCTACATTTACATGTAGACAGAACACCTAAGTTAAAGATGATATGTAATTTAAAAATGATGAAAAAATTAATGTTTATGTTTGCTAATACCTTACCACTTTTGGATCGAATAACGGAGAGGACACTTCAGTAATTATGATATAAATTAAAAAAAACCAAAAAAAAAAATGAAAAAAAAAAAAAATTTACGGAAAAATGTTACGGCTCTAAAATCATATTGCCTGCTTTGAGTCTGAAAAAAATCCGTACCTTAAATAAAGCACAGATAGGCAATTGAGGTCTTTTAACCCAGATAATCGCCATATGACTTCACAATCTTACAAGGAATGTACAACAACAAGAAAATGTAAAATTCAAATTTTCAACCTATATAACACTAGCAAAGATGTTTATTTCTCTTAAGAGCCATATCCTTAATTAAAATAACAGATAGAATGGCATTTTCAGTTAATTTAAAATATTTTATTAAGTCAACAAGAATCGACTATATCATTATTAAAACAACAAATTTGCTATTTTTAAAATTTTATTTTTTTTCATTATTACTCTAAATTTTCGCCGCCGAAAATCATTGAAGGAGAAACAGGGGACATGTCACAAAAAAATGTTTATATTTTTATGTCAGACCCCGATTTTTTTTGGGAAGTTTAAACCAATAGGAAATTGTAACTTTACCGGACTGAACTGGGGCCCTTGGAAAACCACTCTGCGGGTCTTCCGAAACATTCCGGGCATTATTCAAAAATGATGGGCGTGTATTATCGACAGAACAGCAAAAGTCCAAAAAGGGGACAAAGAAAAAAAATTTCGAGCCAAAGAGCAAAAAAAGTAAAACCTTTAATTCAAAATATCATTGCAATTTTAAATTTAAAAAAAGGGGTAATTGGCTTTTTGTGAAATTTTAACAAGTAATTTTTTTTTCAAAGTATTAGACTAAGTTTAAATTAAATTAGAACTGGTAAACCGCAAAAATTAATATTGTTCGAATAAGTGACCATCTTTTGAAATGAAATGAAATATGCACTTAATATATACACTTGATGCATTTAAGATTTACGAAAAGCTTATACTAAAAGTTGATTCATTCACTACAAATTATATCTTTTGCAGTTACATGTGCCTGACATTCATCACAACATATTTGACCTTAAAATACAATACAACTTCACTTAACTTTCAGAAGAAACATACAGACTCAGTATTAATTCAAAACCATTTTATAAACCAAAGTCAAATATCCGTTTAAAATGCTCGAAGTTCCAAGGATAACTATTGCATACAAATGAAGTTACAGCACTATAAAGTAGTGTTTTCTTTTCGTGTAAATATAGCATGCGTAGAAGTACTGATATTTGCTCTTACATCAAAATTATAGATGCTCGTTTAAAATCAACACAGTTACCTTACGTCTTCAATGTATTTCGCATTAACCATTTAACGATAAAGAAAACGTGTCTTCAATATGGAGTTAATTTTACTTTGTGGTAGAGAAAGTAAATTATTATTGTAAGTTGCCAAGGAAATACAATCTAGATAAATTGCATAAATTCGCAAAAGACGTGGATTTTTTTCAATATAATCCTGAAAGTGTGTTTTTTATTCAAACAAATATTTTGCTAATCCCCACATTTTAAAATTGGCACAATCTTTTTTTCCATTGAAAACGGGGACTTTTAATCCCGTGAAAATCCCCAAATTGGAAATATTATTCAAAAAGACACATTTTAAGAAGAAAATGGTGGGATAGAATAAGTTTAGGTGTCATGCCCAAAAAATAGTAATTTTTCCTAATCCCCAATTTGTTTTTAACCCAAAAGAATTTTAAAAAAATATTTTAAAAACGAATATCAATATCTCAAAATTCGGGGGCTACGATAACAAGTGATTTCTGTTCCCTTGATGTTAACGCTTTTCAAAAAAAAATTTTAAATTTATTTAATTGAAAAAAAAGTCTTTAAAAATAAGATAGAAAAAAAAATTTCGACAAGATAAACAAAAATTTAGTAATCTTTTTTCTTAATCAGTATTTGATGATCGTCCCTTAAAAAGGGCCCTTAAAAAAGGTCTATTAAACCCAAATTATGCTGGAAAGTCACGTTATGTCTTACAATTTCGTTAGTTTCAATGTGACGACAAATCGAACAAAACCAATAAATGTTTATAAGTATTAATCTTAAGTTATATTTCGAGCTTTCTATATTTATTTTCTGAAACGAGTACAAATTTAATTGATTTCATTTTTTAAATATAGTTATATCAATTTATTCTCTGAGATAGTGGTAAGACACCGACCTGTAAAATTTATTTGTTATTTTAAACTATATTCCTTTTAACCATATTGAATGTAACATGCAACATATTTATAGATCTTACTAAATAATCTTCATTTTTTTCACAGACATTACAAGTTGGCATACAACAATGCGTTTAAAAATGAAACTGCTGCGTTCTGTATGACAAAATAAAGGATATCAGAACTTTTATTAATGAATCACTTAAACAGAAGTCAGACGCTTGGGATATCATACGTACATGTACATGTATATGTATCATGAAATATAGGTAATTTATCATACATTTATTGAACGAAATGGATTGATATTACCAAATATGTTTTTAGGAAATGACATACATGTATATACAATTTTATTTAAAAAAAAAGAAAATGAAATGTCATGTGGATGTGTTCCAACGTCTATAAAGAATCAAATTGACAATAGCATGCTTTGACTTCATCCTAATATTTCTTTTTAATTTTTCACGAATAAGTTACTCGTCAAAAAATATTTGCTAAAATAAAAGGATCAATAAACATGGTAAAACTTTCAAAAAATAATGTTATCCTTAATATTTAACTGTACAGCAATGACTTTGTAAAAGATCTTTTAACGTTGAAATTTCTATCTGTTGTAAAGTATTATCCATCTACATAGCTCATGTATTATGCATCATAAATGTAGTTGTATATCGGGAATAGTTTTGCTATGTTAATTATAGAGTACATGTAATTTATCTTGAATATGAATTTAAATTTCCTTTCGAAATTGAAACGTCTAAACAGTAAATTGAAATTGGAAAATAATAATTGTGCAGTTTGAATAATTCATATTAATTTTACTCAAGCTGGTTATAAAGATTAGCATTTCTAGAAAACAATTTGATTGGATATCATAACAAAATAGTTTTCGAAAACATGTTTACTTTATAATTACCAAAAGGTTAAATTCGTTATTCATTGTCAGCATGTTTCCAAACACTGCGTTTTCTTTAACTTTTCCTTAAACTGTGATCTTACGGATTTAAGAACTATTACACAAACAGTCCCTTTGTTTATATTAAATTAATGTACGTATACCAGATTTAAATTATCTATACCATTAAATATATTGATATAAGCAGTTAACCTGGGTATTGCTTATTCATTTTAAATCAAGTGATGGTTTTACGTCTATGGACAGGCTCAATCAAACCGAGCCTGCAACATTTTCAATTTTACCTCTTTGGGCTTTCTTTAGGGATTCTTATTTCACTCGATTTTACGATTCCTGTTATTCTTTTACCATGATGTTATAGTTTTTTTAATAAGGTGACATGGTTCTCAGTCTTTTATACTGTCAAGCTATAAAAAATTCGTTGTTTATTTTGAAAAAGTGAATATCTAAAATGCAATGAGCAAAATTGATAATTACAAATGTTTATGATAAAATATAAAAATTGCCTAAAATGTAAAAAGACTTAACTTTTGTTATAAACTGAACATAACCGATAATTCCCGAAGGATATTTATAGATATTTTTGGGTCGTCTGGGTTATTATTGAATCCTCCTCAGGCGATGTTCTTTATTAATTAATTTGTTACGGAAGACAGAAGTGTCAAAATAAGTTGTTCCTTTTTCGCACATTCGTTCTGGCATATAAGCTGAGTTCTCAAGATTTTTTTCATAACTGCCATATAAACACATGTACGGATGTTTCAAAATTCAAAATTTTACCAGTTCATGTTAAATGATGAATTCTGCTTTGCCCGGTGCTAAGGGCGTGAACGGTAACTTGTACTTTCCATTACCGTTCATGAACGGGCTCAATCAAACCGAGCCTGCAACATTTTCAAAATTGTCGTTTTGGGCGTTCTTTAGGGTTTCTTTTTTCTCTATTGGATTAGGTGACCAATTTCACACCATTTGACTATAATAAAAGAACAGACATGTACGCTTACATGGTTCAGATCAATATATCAATTTCAGAAGTTTTTAATTCCAGGTAAACACTGATAAATATTTCTTAATATGTATGAGAGCTATAGTGACACGTACATTATATTTCATTTGTTACAACACGCCAATTTATAATAAATGACCTGCTTAAATAAATATTTTGAGAAATAATCAAAATCAGCGTCAAATGAATTCTGCCTTTTGACTCTCCTCATTATAAGCTTATGCCTTCTTTCTCGAGTGTCATAAATAGTTATACTAATACACCGCACACTAAAATATAGATTGTAATTTCTTAACGCTAATTCAAAAGTAAATTGCAAGTTACAAACTTGTAAAAACATTATTAAATTCCGAATACAA